>NW_010565069.1:0-96857 GCF_000687285.1 Phaethon lepturus
TGGCAGCCGCCGGTTGCGGTGCCGGCGCCGGCAGCGAGGGACTGTGGGCGCGGGACCGATGCGGGGCCGGTACCTAAGCTGTGCGTCTTCCATCATGGGCTTACGGCCTTATTTAGAAAGGTGCATGCAAGCACAATCGTAATCCCAGTCCTTACCTTGCTTCAAAACACGCTCACAAGCAAAATTTACAACCTTTCTTCCCCGCCCCCCCCTTATTTGCTTCAAGAAAAACACATTAACAGAGAAAGATGTTCAGTGAAAACACGTTCAAGGCTTTGCAATTGCAGGTTGCTCGGTTTTGCTTTGACATCGGGGGACTTTCAGCATGCTTGTGATATGAATGTACGTGTACCTCAATATACTAGATGTTTTTTTAATGCACTCTGTTCTCTTAAGTTCAAAGTATTTACATGGTTTTCACAAGTATATTAAGTTCTGTTAGAATTGGGCCAAGGAATAAATTTTCCATTTATTATGCCCCCAAACAGAGCAGTTGTCAGAGCTTAACTTTCCTCTTCACTTGCTGTGGCAGTAAATAGTAAAGGCTTTCTTTTAAAGATGAGTCTGTAAACTGCAGCGTTAGCATTGCAATGATTTATGTAGAAAATTGCTTTAGCACTGTCAGAGGCCTTCAGAGAATAATGTGGCAGTCCTTCATATTTTAAAAAAACCTGGAAAAATCCAAGAAATAGGCTACAGCAAGATGTCTTTCTGAAACCTGCTTAGCAGAAAGCTGGTTCTCCCTGCTGGGTGGCTCCCAGGTCGGCTGGAAACATGAGTATGTCTGTCCCAGAGGGCCTGAGCTTTGGGGGCAAATGGTGTGGGTTGTTGCCATCTGCTCAGACTTCAAATTCTCTGCATTAGCTTACCATTTCTCTGAAAGGTCTTAATGACATCTGAAGGGGTTCGGATAGCCAAGACTATATTTATCTAAAGGTGTAGTGATGTACAGAGAGAGAAGTAAGTAACTTGTGTTTTGTTTGCTGAAACCTTACTCAACTCATCCGTGGAATCCTTAGACAATGGTCAAAAACTGGATCTTGCATTCGAGGTCATTCCATTCTATGTATTTGATTGCCTTTAAGTAATGAACAAGGTATGAAGAGGTTGCTCTTAGCATTCAAACAGTACAATTAAGTCTGTTTCAAGATCTTTTTTTTTTTTTTGTGTGTGTTGATCCTTTCAGTAACATGACCTGAAATCCTTTCTTCAAAGGTGAGCTTAAAAGAGAAAACATCCATTAAGGGCATGTTTTCCATCTGTTCATAGAATGGTTCAATTTTTTTGTT
This sequence comes from Phaethon lepturus, assembly GCF_000687285.1. Taxonomy (NCBI): domain Eukaryota; kingdom Metazoa; phylum Chordata; class Aves; order Phaethontiformes; family Phaethontidae; genus Phaethon; species Phaethon lepturus. Next base: position 1,290 of record NW_010565069.1, read on the forward strand.
CCCTTTTTACTTTAGACTACAATTACTTGTCCATATAAATTCTCGGATCTGGACTTTTAACAAGGTACCTTTTAGTTCTATGCCCACCATAACAAGCCTTTCACCCACCCCCCTCCTTTTTTTTTTTTTTAAATGACCTGGGCTGGCTAGGATTAGATGAGCCATTTTATTAAGTCTGTGATCAGCAGTGCTTCTATCTTGGTGGTAAAGATAAATGGAAGAAATGTAAGTGGGTTTATCTTTCACAAGATTATGTTTCAGAGTACAGTAGATGCTGCTCCTTGAGAACATGAGAAATGAGGAGGGCTGAATTTTTCTTATAGTCTGTTAAATTGATGATTTTTTTAAATGGACTCTTATTTACAAGTGACAGCTCAAAACTGTGGATGGATCTGTCCTATTTGGATTGTTCCCACAACTAGAAGGAGGAGAGAAATACTTGGATAAGGAGAGTGGAACTGCAGAGTGGCTGAGGAAACTTGGAAGTATAATACCCTGAATCTACTTGAAGTTTGTGCATATTGTACCTTACTTCATCTGAGGTTTTGGCCCGTAGACCAGAGGTTGTCTGGGGCTGAAGTGGGATTTTGTTTAATTAGAGCTGAGTACTGAGCTGTTCCCTTACTTTCTCTTCTCTTTCTCTGCAGTGCGGAACTGATACATTTCCTAGCACATAATTGTGGTCTGGATCCCTTGAGCAGAAACAAAATGTGACTTGTACCCAGCACAAGGGTTATACCGATGTCAGTTCAGATCTCTGAATTCAGAGTTCAGAAACGTTCCCAACTCCAATATCAAGTCCTCAGGACTGGCTGCTAGTACCAAAAGGGACTCTGAAATCAGAAAAGAGCAATGTCTGCTCGTATCTCCAGCCTTGACCTGAAAAGTAAACCTTCTGGTCACTGCAGTCACGCTGTAGAGAGAGAACTTTTTTTTTACTTTTAGAGGTAAAAAAAACCTTGAAAGTAAGAAGTTAATGAATGAAAGTTGCATGGCCACCAGTGGGACCTCATTTTTTCCCTAGTAATTTCAGACTGTTTGGTAGTAGGAAGATCTTTTTCCCATTAAGCTCTTTTAGTACTTCAAACCTGTCTCTATCTGCAGATAATTAGATGAGTTTTTTAGTTTGATTTAAACTTTGTGAATTTCTATAAATGGTCTGTTAAAAGTATTGAAGAGTCTTTTGGTGAATTTGGGAATTGGCTTTTAAACTAAATGTATTAAACAATGATTTTCATGTCTTTTTTTTTTATGTCTTGAAGAGATTTGTGCAGTTTAAGTAAGCCATTTCCATTTCTTGGCAAATGTCGTGCAGTGGTCACTGGCTGCAGTGTGGGGCAGTCCAGCATCAGAACAGGCTTCCCAAAGAGGTTGTGCAAGCTCTGTCCTCAGAGGTATTAAAAAGCTGGCTGGAGAAAGCCCTGAGCAACCTGGGCTGACCAAACAGCTGCCCCTGCCCTGAGCAGGGTATTGGACTACAGACCTACAAGTCTTGGGACTGTACTCTTGTGATAAAGCTACATGATCAGCTCTTTAGAAACTTGAGGTTCTGTCCCTGACTTTCTGCCGAGCATCTTCCTGTGGCCTTAGGTTTTAAGGAGAAGCAATGTCCTTACACGGTTTGCCAGATATAGGGCAAAGTGAATTCACTTCCTATGAACTTTGGGCTCCCCCACTTACAAATGGGGGTTAATTTAAACAGGATTGTGTTTAGTAGAATAAGACTGGGCTTCTTTTGAAGAGAGGCTTTGTAAAAGTGCAAGAACTTAAAATGGATGCTGTCAGGAATGTTCTTGGAGAGATTAATATTCTGGGTAGGAGGATGGTACCATGTGGAAGTTGAATTGCATCATTGCATCTACCCCTTCTTGATTGATCAGGATAAAGATCTTCTCTGTGAGGCTGCAGGTAGCTGCCCTTCTGTTCCTCCTGATGATCATGTAATAATGGCTGTCATCAGGCGGCAGTGCTGCACCTTGGCCTCAGGAGTTGGACTTGCAAGCCATGAAAGTTGTGGTTTCACAACATCTTATACGCAGAACTTCCATGCCAACAGTGTTGGTAAAAGGCAAAGACAGATTTCCCTTAATCCCCCAAAATTTTATAGCTAGTTTTCAACACTGAGTGTTGATACAGTGAATTTTTGTGTCTGCTTGAAGAATCAAGCTTGTTTATTAATAGAACATGAATTTCTATAGCTTATTACAGTGTTCTTTCAATTCTCTAGCCATATTTGTTGGAAATGCCTGAATTTGGTAGGAGGTCATTATCCAAAAAGTATTAGCATGCCTTTGGATTTTTTTTTTGTTGCTCCTTCCTTGCTGACTAGAGGAGTTAATCTGTTAAATGGTAGGTAGTTGAAAAAAAATGTACTGAGGTGTTGTGTTAAGGCATGCAAAGATGCATGGTGTGGGCTTAAACAGCTCTGAGGAGAAAAAAAACCTTACAAGCAGCTCAGCCTGGAGAAGAGGCTTGAGTTAATGATTATTAATACTGTCTGTATTAATAAATACAGACTCTAAGACAGATGTTTGGGATTTATATGCTGCATAGGTGTTTTGTAGAGTAAGTTAGGAAGTGACACTAATGTTCTTACAGGATTCTATACAAGTGTGTGTATACATTTGTGCAAACGAAGGTGAAAGTCATAACAAGTTTCTCTATATGAGACTGTGTGAAATTAATTTATAAGTACCTTTATTTTTTTCTAAAGAATAGTTTGAGGATAGCATACAAAATACTGACCAAAAAAGATTCAAAACTCCATCAAAACAATCTCCTGAAACAAATCTGGCAGTTGGATCAAAAGTGCTTCAAATGGCATTTTTAATCATCACCAGGCAGCAGGACCATTGGCATTGACCTCCCCAGCCTATTCTTTGGCTCCTTGAGATGGCTCATCTGCAGTGTGTGGGCTCAATCTTTGTGAATGCTGGTGCCCTGACTCGTGGTGCCTGTTGGATTGAGCTGAGGTTCCTAAAGAGGTAACTGTCTCCAGCTGTCCCTCCTGATGCTCTGCTGCGGGGTGTCTGGCAGAAGAGCTGATGATGGTGTCGGGCAAATTTGGAAGCTTGGGTTAATAATATGGCAGGCTGTGTACTGGGGCACAGGACTGGGCGATGATTTATTCTGAGAAATGGGACCTCTGGCAATGTGGTCAGCTGGAGACAGAAATGTCTTCAGCTACGGCAGCTAAATCATAGAGGAATCATGGAATCATGAATTGGGAGCCTATGGATAGACTGTGTTTACAGTCCCAGTATTGATGGAGGTTTCCTGTGCTGAACTCAGATGTATTTGTTCCCCTGCTCCTTCAGCCCTGTCGGCAGATGCCATGCCCGATTTTGAAGAAACAAAATCTTTGGTGTAGTAATAAATGTGGTGTCTCGAAAACAAGCTCGCAAGCTTTTGAATTCAGGCCTTATTTAGAAGGTACTTCAACATCTGTCACAACTGATTGAGTTCCTTCCAACTTAATGGCATAATCCTGGTAAGATGGTAGTGCTACTGCTGTGCCAACAGCCTTGCAACTCAAACCTGCTCCTTATACGGCTTGGGCTTTCTGGAAATGTTTCCCAAGCTTCAATGCAGAAAGAAGGCAACTGAATATGTTTGGAGACTTAAATCTCTTCCACCTTAGTGTTTTGTAACATTAAGGCTGTGCTCCTGCTACTGTCAGAGCTGTTAGTAATCTACTGTGTATCAGGCCAGCTGGGAGAAATGGCAGATCCTGGTTTTCAAATATAGATAGGTTACCCGAAATATTACAGCAGGCAGACCGATAATTTGGCTTGAATTTTAAATAGTGTCATAAGAAACATTCTGCATTTAACTGTTGGCATTTTTAGTTAACATTTCCCTACTCTAGCTTATTTAAAATGGTGTTTGTGGAAAAACTGAACCTAATCCTCATTAACTTGCATGGTAGTTGTTTGCAACAGCTTTGGCTCATTGTACTTCTGTGTATCTGGCATATAAACCCTGGGATTGTCGTCATCTTCTCTTCAGCATGCAGAAGAGCATCGCCAAGCAGTAAAGTGGGTTTTTATCAATACGCTTTATGTTAGGTTGCTTGCAAAATTCAGTAGTTCCCTATAGGTTTTCTCATAATTAGTGATAATTAAGCCAGGTTCCCTTGAATATGTGTATGAAAAAAACCTTATGCAGTAGAAAGGTTGTCTTTAGCTATAGAGTCTTATAGATGAGGCTGGAAGTCTGCTATGGCTTCCTGGGAGATTTTGTGTTGTATTTTAGAGGAGATGAGGGTCAGGGTCACTTCCCCTTGCTTCCCTCCAAAATAGAGGCAATCCTGGTTCTGAAAGTTGAGCTATTGCAGGAAGCATAATTAATCTCTTGTAGCATAGTATATTCTCTCATTGGGATTAAAAAAAATTACTCTGCTTTATCTAGTGATGATGCAGCGTGTTGGTTTTGATTTCAGAGCCATGAGATGGAACTAAGCCCACCAAGCCTTTTTGATTCAGATTTAATATTCTCCTTTAAACACGCTCTTTATGGAATGAGAGTATTGCTAAGTGGTCTCTGTTAGAACTGATGGCATTTCATTACGCTTAAAAGGATTTTTGTAAGCATGAAGTGGGCCTGGAACTAGGTCTAATGACATTACTTCGTCAATGTGCTATCTTTTTATGCCTTTCTTCAAGTGGAGCAAAATAAAACTCCAGGCTACTGTGGCTGCAAGAAAGAAGCTGAAAGTGTGACTGCAGCATGACTGGTGCAATAATGTCTTCCCAAGGGAGCCCAAAGCTGAGGACCATCCTTCTGTGCAGTGCAGGCTTCAGTGAACTGCTCTCGTGTCTCTCCCTGGCTGTTTTTCCAGCGGGGCGGTGGGGGAAGATAGTCAACACACAGAGCTGACTTTCTAGAGTTGTCTTTTTATACAATATTTTATTTTATAAAATAGAGATTTGCTTAGGGGGAGCGTATTCCCATTGGATGTTTGAAGCCTGGAGGAGGTATGATGGCAGGGGAGGGCATTCAACAGGAGCTGGTGCTGATGAACTTGGAGCTGGAATATCCCAAACAGCTCCAAGGAATGGGGTCAAACTGGAATAGCTTGGGGTACTCTGTCCCATGGTTTTCATTAGACTTCCATTAGACTTGAATCTGATCCAGTGAGAGGCCATAATTATAGTAGCCAAGACAATTTTACCCTTGATTAGAGGGCAAATCCAGCAACTTTCTGGCAATCTGGGGGTCACATCTAGCCCAAATTAATATGATTCTTAGGGATGAGGGTATTTGCTCTCTGACAGAATGTATTTAAGAGTCTCGTTTGTACAATTAATTTATCTATCCATATGCTCTATGTCTAGAGAATCAACGGGTTTTTCTTTAAGTAGTCCTTCCCGAGTAGAGATTGCAATAACCTGCCTGGGATTGTGGTATGCTTGCTCAGTTCATATTTTTGGAAAACATTTAGCAGCACTGGGGTTTGAGTCAGGGAATATATTCAACCAGCAGTGGTCTATCCTTGTCCCGTTGGCACCAGTAAAGGACTTTGGAATAGCAGCATCGACCTTATTTAGGTGGTTGCTTTGGAGTAAGGAGTAACTAATGCAACTGTTGCTTTATTAAAAACAAAAAAACCCAAACCACCCAATGTTTTTAACTTCAGCCACTCACACCTTTAGCAAAACAATCTTTTGATACTGAAACTTCATATACTTTGTCTCAGTAGCCTTTGTTTTTATATGTGACAGAATATAGACTTTTGGGTTGTAGTACAAAATCAGAGTGCTGTAATAGCAGCATCCTGTGTCTGAATATAGCTTTGTTTTTAAAAACTACGAATTAGTATGCTAGTGCATGCTTAGTGACACTAATTACTTTGCCTTAAAATATCAGTCTGCTGTAAAAACAGTATCTCAGGTATGTGATGTTAATACCAATTTCTGTATTGGTCCCAGGTGCTGAACAGTCTGCAGTGGTGGTCGTGGTGTTGGATTGTAACCTAAATTTCTAATGTTTGACTTCGATGCCTCAAAGTGGGCACTGGAAATAGGCAACCAGGCTATACAACAGTGGGACTTGGGATTGTTAGAAGTGCCAGGGTATCCCTTGGAGGCTAGGGAGTGGAAGCACAAAATCAGAAAAGACTTTAAGGAAATGTAAGTGCAAAAGCTGCTATTATCTCTCCTTCTTCCCACCAGTTAAGTCCCCCAAACTGCGAACAATATATCTGTGTTGCAATTAAATACGGGGCTACAGCAAGACAGGAGTTGGGGTTAGAGATACAGAAATCGAAACAGCACCATATTGGGTAGAAGGAGAATTGAAAGGCTTTGATATAGATATTCTGGGAGGAAAAAAAAATATATATAGTCCCATGAGGGACTGAGTCATCTACTTTGTGGAAATGGCAACTCCTATGGTCACAGATTTTGTTACCAGGTCACAGCTAGGCTTTTATGATTTTAGTAGCAATTGTAGAGTGTGTGTATGGAAAGGAGAGAGGAGCAGTTGTCTGTGGACCTTTAACTGTAACTAGTGATGCAGTTAAAGGTACGTGCAGTTAAATGCAACCCCATCCCTGCTTCTGATTTGGAGGAGTAGATGTAGCACGTACCCATTTCTCATGGAAACTCACTGGGCTAGGTGCCCCTCCAGTCTGACCCCTGGGGCCTTTACAGCTGCAGTGTCAGGTGCAGTGTGAGCTGCCCCAAGGGTCAGTTTTGGAGGGCACCTAGCCCCATGCTATCCCTGCAGAAGACCACAGAGCTTGCCAACGTGGTCACTGCCTGTAGAGTTGTTGTCTTGCAACCTCCCAGCATCCATGGTCATTACATTGGGGATACTAAAGGGTATATTTGTGTTTATTTCTGTTAATATCGGGTATGGACCAGTTGTGCATGGATTACTGTTGTCTCTCTGCCACCATCATGTATTGCAGGAGTAAGTACCTGGAATGTGTGTGTGGTTTTCAAAGTGTGACTGGGAGGGGGGAAACCCTCATCTGTCCCAAATCAATCTTCTGGTGAGTGCCTCCTAGTTCTAGTGGGGAGTGACTTGTTGAACACCAGTTTTGCTGTTACCTTGTTCGTAACCCTTATGGTAAGGCAGCTGCTCCATTCCTTTAACCAATTTAGTGGCCCATCTGTATACGTTCTCCTGGGGTGTGGAGAACTGCAGGCACCATCAGGATGCGAGTGTACCAAGGCTTTATACGATAGCAGAGCGGGTAAATATGCATGCTGTACTGTTTCCCCACTGCTCTACCCTCAACACCAAGCCAAGCTTCAGAAGCCAATTTATTTCGTAATTCCATTTGTTAGCTACAAGTGCTCTCCAAGGTCATAGGTTTTAACATTAAATAAAGCAATTGATTTATAATCTCACAGATTGAGAATAAAGATAAGCAGCAGAGCAACCAGAACCCTTGAGAATGTGTTTACTTTCTAGCAGCTCTTAGTGGTATTTCCGTAGGACACTGGTAATTAACTTCTTAAGAAAAAGAAAACAGTGACTTGGGAACTGGAGATGTCTCTTCTATTTTCCCTAGAACAAAACAATCAGTTCCTTTCAATTTGTTATTTATAAGTAATTCTGTTGCACATTTTATAAATCTTTTTCAAATATCCAGGAGTTTTTGTGTCCTCAAAAGATTTCTTATAAGAATGCAGCTAGTCTTTTCTGTTCAGAAATGTGGAGTTTAAAAGTAGGTTAACAAAAAAAGGCAATTGCTAATTGTTTCCGAGATGCACATCTTTGAGGAGCAAGGACCACTGCTAGTCCAAAAGGGAACATCACTGGATATTCAAATGATTTAAAATATGGCTCACCTCCAGTGCTTCCTTAAAAAAATGAAAATATGGTCTTCCATCTCTAGAGGAGGTTGCTTCATGCTAGGACTGAGGTAGGTTTGTAGCACACAGACAGTTGGTGTTCCATCTGCCCTCTGAGATGGTGAAAGCCTGCACTGTCAGTCCCATGTTAAGTCTACTTAAAATAGTGCTACCAAAACACACTGCTCTTATTTTAGCAGGATGTAAATAGCCATTGCACGCATGTTTTATGTGTTGCTGGTGGCTCTGTGCCTCTCATCACAAGTGGATGCTGTTGTCTAGCTGGTTTATCTCTTGACTCGATGGCCTTTTTGACAAAAAGGATAAAGTATTTCCTATTACTCTATTGCATGTTATCATTGTGCTAATAACTAATTCACTTTGCCTGTAGAAATGTATCACCTCCAAACCAGAATATTAGTGTTCTTCAGAGCCGGCCCTGTTGTGTCTTTTGACAAAATAAAACTAAGTTCTCTTGCAAATTTTCATATAGATAAGTTTGTGCATAAGCAAGTGCTTACAGTGAAACAAAGACTTCAAGCAGTGACAGGAATACCATCGAGCTAGTTAAATGCAAATAAGCCTCGCTTAATACTAAATGTTTTTAGAAGGCTTGTAGGAAAAAGCATGAAAATAACTGTTGCTATGAAAGTGAGCTGTTTGTCCTAATCCTGATTAGTCCAGGGGGAAGCAGGGTTTTGCAAATATTAGGAATAGTTTTATATGATAAATAGTTCACTTGATTAGCTGCTTAGATTGTTCATATTTTTCTTTGTCAATCCCGTACTAAAAGCCTGCTGGCAGGAAGTGAAAACTCTTGTACCAGGATTGTGCATAGGTGACGGAGGCCAAGGCGCGAGTGTGCGGTAGGCTTGCTGTGTTGGGTTTGCCCGCCTCTCTCGCAGCCAACGAACATCTGTACAGGTGGTGGTTTATTTCTGCAGCCTTTTTCTCCCTGCAGTGTCTTTGATGCTGTTTGAAGGTCACAGGTCTGACAATCAATTTCTCTGGTTGATGCTTTTTATTAATTTTTTTAATGATGTGTTAACTCATACAGACATACTGAAATACTCATTTGTTATGTCTACAGCATGTCTCTATTTAGAAAAAAAAAAAATTAATGCTAGAGAAGCAAATCCACCCCAGGTGAGAGAGGTTCTATTCTGTTCTAATAACTTGGCTTTTTACCAGACATTGTAATACATTATTTTTTTTTCCTTCAGCAGCAGAAGGCTAAGGGTATAAATTGAATCCAAGTAGATGAATCGCTGCCATCAGTTTAGTTGTGCTTTACCTGAATCCACAGGGCAGTGAGCAGGAGCTGAGACAGCGGTTCAATTAAGATTGTGGTACAAGTAAATCCATTGTATTGTTACAGAGGCTTTTGATTATAAAAATTCATCCATAGAATAGGGTAAGCTGACGAGACAGGCCTGAATGGTGCTTTCGTCCTGTTTGTATAAAAAGATCAGACTAGGATAGATCTGGGGTCAGGGGAGAGCAGTCTGGCTTAGATGACTCCTTTCCCTCTCCCATTTTATTTAAATAGATGCATACTGGCTTGCTTTATTCTCCAGTCATAAGCATGTTCCTTTTCTTTGTCTTTTGGAGGCTCGTGATTTTGAGGGTTTAACCTGACTAGCTCGTTTCTCCTGTACCGAGCAAGCAGTCATGAGTGGGATGGTCTGCCACTGCTTCAGAGAAGTTTAGGTGCCTGAGTTAAAAGGCCACGTTGCAAGCTGTTTCATGGAATTATTTTATACTGTCAGACTGCATGTCAACAATCCTGTCTCTCCATAATTTAAAAATAACTTGATGCTATCTCCTTTACAAGGACTTGAAAACTCTGCTGGCATTTAAATTTATCTTCCCTCAAAAGCATTGTGGTGCCTTCAACTTCTCACTATGTCGAGGGGTGGAAAAAGCTAGCTGTTATAGCTATGGGGGCAGCCAAAAGAGCTCCCTCTTCTTGTAATTGGTTTAATGCTTTCTAATGGTAGAAAGGTACCTTAAATACCTCTGTTCTCAGGATTTTTCAAGCTATATGAATGTGAAACCCGATCAGTGTAAACTCTGTTCTCTGCTGCCATCCAGAACTTGCTGCCTGGTTCATGAGTGCTGTGGCTTTTTAAAAAAAATGATGATGGGGACAGCAGAGATTGAAATGAATTACTGAGTGGAGGAACCCCAAGAGAGACCTCTCAAAGTGGTAGATTGCTTGCTTAGTCAAGGGATTTCAGGGGAGCTGGTTACTGACCATACCAACCTGGAGACTCGAGGAAAATGCTACCCCTAAGCCCTTTGTGGGAGGAATACCAAACTTTCTGCCTGATGCTTCTGAAAGGGGATAGGTGTATGTGGACATCCACCCTGCCCTGCCTGCAGTGACATGGGCTGCAGGCAGGAGCTTCTTCTAGGAAGCAGGTTTACTTCCCTGCCTGCTAGGCGTCTTAATAGATTTCTCTCGAGCCCTTCCAAGCTGCGAAGGTAGCAATGACATTAGCTGTTTATAACCTGCTGCCTGCCTTTCTCTCAGATGTATTTCATGTACAACCTCAGGCTTTTCCCATTTGCAGCTTAACTTTGTTATAAGGTGACTGCTTTTACTTCCAACTTCATTGATACCTATTACAAACTTGCCCTGCAGGTCAAGAAAGAAGGTTCCTCGTTTCCACAAGCAACCCTAAGTGGAAGTCACAGCGTGTGTGGTTTTTACAGTGCTAATGATACATGTTTTGACCCTCTGTTGTTACTCAGGGAATTTAGAAGGGTTTTTTCCACAAATACTAGTTTGCTCTACTTTACCACTTAAAGTTCACCAAGCTGCTCTATATAGGAGCTAAGGGATGCAGCAATGCAATGAAGAGAAATCAGTGGGCGGTCATCCCATGGTATGTTGATCATAGAGCACGCATGTTAAGCATGTTTTCAGGGTGAACTGTCAGCTTTGACGTTTGGGTACTGTGCAATGTAGATGGCTTAGCTGAACGGGAAAATCTCTAGAGCATCCGAACAAAGATGTCTGTGGGAGGGAGACTGTGCTACCGCAAAAAGTCCATTTCAGTAAATGGACATGTGGGTGTGTTAGGAGAGATTTAGAAAATGGTGCCTAAGAACTCCACGCTGTTGGTATATGTGCCAGGTCTGACCAAAGTGTTCTGAACGGTGTATTTGCTAACTCCAAATTACGGTTCTCAGCTCTGCCATACTGAGATACTCTGCTGGTAAGTACATGTGTTGTGTTACACAGTTCTCAACGTATGCTTTTGTTCCTCAGTATTGAGTTCGACCGAGACTGTGACTACTTTGCCATTGCTGGGGTGACAAAGAAGATTAAAGTCTACGAGTATGGTACAGTCATTCAGGACGCGGTGGATATTCACTACCCTGAGAATGAAATGACCTGTAATTCCAAAATCAGGTAGGCATTGAGTTTGTATTTGAACTCCGAGGACCTTTTCTGTTTGCTTGTTTATGTGCGGCAACTGTTTTGCTTTCTTTATCCATTGTGGGGAGGGCAAAGGAAGAAAGCAGGAGCTGATGGAGAACTTGCTTTGAACTCTGGGTGGGATCGGGTGGCACAAGCACTGTTACTTGTGTATGCCGGGCTCATCCAAGTTAATAGCAGGCCCACGTACCTGGGGGAGAAAGGGACATAGGGTAGTGAACTGCTTTTGTGTTCCTTGGAAATGCTGTTGGATACCTACTCAGTTAAAAGGAGAGTAGTGGATATGCTGCAGGTAAAGTCTTAGCTTTTCTCAAGGTACCTCCTGTGCCCAGTTCTTCATAATAGCCACTGATTCCTTCATGCTCTCTTCTCTCATCAACCAGATCCTTTCTATTCTGCTGAGAGACTGCTAGTCCTCAGGAAATGTGCCTCACTTGCACCCTCTGCCCAGGCACCCACGTCTGCCTGAAGTATTGTTCTGCTGAGCCTCATAATATCAAGCTCTTGGGAAAAGACCTTGCTTGATTTTTGCTTCTGTGCTGCTATCGTTACTGTCAACCTATCTTTTTAAATGACTTAAACCAAAGAGATACAGACCACCATGTCAGAACTTTAGTTGAAAGAATCCAGCTAATGTAACTTAAAAGTTCTAATTCAAAAATTCTGTTAAAGCTCAAAAGTAAATAGCACAGGCAATCAAACCAATTTAGTATTATAATACAAGTCTCCAGCATCTCTCAACTCACTTGTTTTTATTTGGTACTCTACATTTTAAAAACAGTAAAGTACCCACGAAAGTGTAAGTAATACATTTATATAACAGTCCGGCTTCCACGAAAACAGAATGTTGTGCAACAAGATCAATAACGTTTGCAAGCCTACTGCATAGTGTAAGTCATGCTTAGTTTTGTAGTTGACATGTTTCTTAAGGTAGATCAGTCACTCCTGTATCACTCATGCTGATTATTCTTGGGAATTGTGTAACACTGTTTTATGAAGGAAGAGATGTAAATGTAACTGACCCTGGGACTGGCTTTCAGGATGGGTAAAAACAGTCTGAGGGGTTCGTATTGATGAGCCACGCTGATTGTGGAGATTGTGTTTTGCTGGACTTGTGAAACGTTCAGCGTTTTTGCCTGAGTCATAGCAGAGTTCAGACCATTAGCTTCATTATTCTGGAGAGAAGAGCAGAGTAACAGGAGAACCCTCTAGCAGTCGAGTAATACCTTTTGCCTTAATTAGCCAGGGAAAAGCAATGTGTGTTTGGTAGTTGTCTTGTCTGTCTGAGACAACTTCCAAACTTGCTGCTTCCAATTTGACAGGGATCTACCCCGTCAATCCTGCCAGGCGTTAGGAAGTTGTTTGTTCTCCCTCCGCCGGCAGCCGCTGGTGAGGAGAGCTGCGATAGCACTGTCGGTGATGTTACTCTTGTCAGCCTTGTGCTCCAGACAAGACACCGCTTCCATTCAAGACTTCTTCTTTTTCTCAAATTTCATGCATATATACATTATATAGATATGATGATGCTAAATGCATTGTCCTCTGACACTCGGTGCCTCAGCGGAGGTGGATGGCGTCCTCTTCCTTCATCTCCTTGCCCTAGTTTCTCTCATTCCTCTGAAGAAATGCTCCCCCCCGCATCCCACCAAGGCACCTTCCTTCAGCATGTGGGTGCTTTTGGTTTTGACAAATAAAGTTAGGCTGTCAGTCAAATGCATCCTTGCTATATCCATTAGCTGTGCTGCCAGTCACTGGTGCTGGGGCTCGCTGGTGCAGTGTCGAGCAGCGTAATAACTTGCTATTCTGAAGTGGCGTAGCTTGAGGGAGAAGTTATATATGAAGGCTGTAATTTCATTACGAGATATTGCAGTATGTTGAAAAAGTGCCTATATCACAATAAAAAAAAAATCTAAACAAGTGGAGCCTGCTTTTTGTAAAAAAACCTTGGCTTAAAGCTGTTGATATTAATTTAGGTGGAGGTGCAGCTTCTTTCAGAGACTTGCTCTACCTGCTAGTGCCCTTTCTGCTTTCAGAGATGGACGTATTTCTGCCGTGGCACATGGGTGGTACCTCTTTCCGCAGCGGAGGTGAGGGGCTCTGTGTGCAGGTGGGATTCGGTGACACGTCTCCTCTGCCGAAGCTGGCGTGTGACGCTGGCGCCGCGTGTAACGTCCCTCGTGTGGCGCCGGAGCTGTCTGTCCGCAGGCACTTTGGCTTTCCAAAGACACGTCATGGGAGGCTCATGCTAAATTGATCCCGGTTAACCTTGTTCAGAGCGATGATGCTGGAACATAAATCGTTAGCGGTTACGTGGGTGACTCAGCTTTGGGAGGAGCAGCAGCGCTGATGGGCTTTTATAAAAGCAGACAGGTGACAGCATTCGTGAGGACTCGTGGCTGGCCAAGAGCAAGTCTGCTGGCCTGGAGCAGCTGCGGGAAGGGAAGCCCTTGCCTGGGACGGGGCTGGCACTAGCCCAGCCCGGCTCTGCCGTGTGCCAGCTGGGCGCCTGCTGAAAGGTTGAGCTTCATGCCAGCAGTAATGGATTGTAGGCTTTGCTGGAGCAGAGCCCTGGTACCAGCTGTAGCTGAGTCTTTCTTCCTCTTTTCCAACCCCCTTTTTTACACCCACCTGCTTCTTAAATACATTCCTTTTTTCATCATCTGCTGAGCTTTCTCATCCCTATTTTTAAAGACCAGGGAGGAAGTCAGTGTGTCAGGTTTCTGGTAAATGTGCGTTGTGTCCCCCGGCAACGACAGTGGCATAAGCTTCCAGGAAAAACACAAGATGACACATAAATCCTCATAAAAATCCCATTTACAGATTCATAGCTTCAGTACAAGAAACAAATCCTGGCATTGTATGGTAGCTATAAACAGCACCCTGTGAGCTAATTATGACTTGCTGTGTCCCTAGCTATGGCAGACAATCTGCGGCTCCCCTCGCGCAGGAGGAGGTGGGAAAGCACGAGAAGAGGATGAATGGCTAGCAGCGAGCCACAGCTCTTCTGATTTATTCAAGAGGCAGATTTGTTGTCTTGCCATAGGTTGCAGGGGGAGAAAAATAAGGAGTTCAGGTAAAAGAAATCGGCTTTAGGCCTCGTTAATCTACAATAGGTGATGTGCCAGGGTGATTAGGTAAACATGCTCTCGAAATCCATGTTTAGTATTCTGCATGCTCACCACTGTGTGTTTGCAGCAGCTGTACTTCAGTGATAGATGTTACCACAAACCTCCAAAATCAGCTGCATCTGTTTAGTCAACTGCAGTAAAAACGAAGCATCAGTAGGCTTTTTTTTTAGGTGGCTGCTAGTGTTCTATTGTTTTCATTTTTTCAATGTCAATAAATCAAATGCATGATTGCTGTATCCTAATAGCAGTTCATGGGCATATTGCTGTCAGTTTTTTAAATGGCAGTTAGTTCTCACTGTTAAGTTTAAGTTAAGGAAAAATTTGCTGTATGGTGTTTTTCTTCATAGAGCCTTTGCTATTTGCAGAGGTATGAGCTCTCTTTATGCTGAAAAACCTCATGAGTGGTTGTATTGGATGCCCATATTTCCAATGCAGAAAATGTTCAACACTAAACAGGTTATAAGAAAATACACCTTCAATTTTCATTAATTCCAGTTTTCAGAGTAACTGTTTCACTTTGCAGTAAGATGAAGCTTTTCTTTAAAAGTATTTGTCTCTTAAACCTACGAAAGGTTTTCTTTGGATTGATTAGAAACAATATTTTTTTAAAACATTCATAAAGTTAATGTAATTCTGTACGTCTCTGACGTATTTGATTAGCATTGTTATTCACATGGGTGTTCCTTGCAGTAATAGATCACTCCCTTAAAAACACTTCAGTCCTAAAACTACCGGGCATCGGTTGACTCATGGTAATAGACTGGATCTGAAGCACTTGGCACTTGGAAGCAGGTCAGACCACAGCAGTTTGTGCCTTATTAAAAGCTTTAACTCCATTTAACTCTCGCCACCAGAGGGGTGGCTGACATTGGGTAACTTGGTCCTGGATTTGAGACATTTCAGGCGTAAAAATACTGGCTCATGAAAGAAACATCAGCATGACTGACAATGCTAACCGTGCTGGCCCGCTTGTCTCTGAATAAAATGAAGGATGCACATAAATCTTTATGGGGTCAGAATTTCTGTGTGTCCGGATCGGATGCTGAGGTTAGGAGAATGTTTCAGAGGTCGGTGATTAGCTTTCAACCAGAGTTTCTCCAGGCTAATCTCCTAGGAAGGAAAGCTATCATAGCTTATGGCAAGGTAAACCTCTGGGGTGTTAACTATTGCCCTGTTTCTGGATTAAAGAGCAAAGCAAAAACTGAAAAAATAACGGCTACTAGTATTTAAAATAAAAGGTGGCCTCACACAGCGCTGGATTAAAAGGAGCTGAATTATGCATTACCTCAGCCTTAGGTGGCTTTTTTTTTTGTATTATATCTCATAGCCTCCACCCTTCGGTTTGTCCTTGGATGTGACTGCAGGCCATCTAAAGGTTGCTTGCAAAAGGTTATTTTTATGTGCTTGTGAGGTTTTGATGCTTAACCTGTTTGTGGACTGTGTAAGCTGCATTTTTTTGTCTCTCACCTTTGTCCTTTCCTTTCCCCATCTCCAACTTGCTCCCCCATGCATTTTTGAATGTTACTTGATTGGTTACCCATGATAGCATCTCAAGGGAACCCAAAAAACTAGTTTGTCTTTGAAGTTCAAACAAAATTGCCTGTGTTGGGCATGGAAGTAAGATCACTGCTTCCCCTGAGGGGAGCATGGCAGTAGCTTCTCAACCCTTTGTAGGTCCCAGGAAAGCCACATGGAAGAGAAACTTCGTAATGTCCCAGCTCCAGGACAGCCTTCTTTCAGGCCTCCATCATCGCAGATACCAGAGAATACAACCAAAGGACAGGCAGCCCTTGATAAAAAGCATCCTTTACCTGGAGAGGGAGCTCCCCTCCACCTGACCCATCCCTGAATTGTGCTCTACACAAGTTACTTTTGAGGATTTAAGTTACAAAGAAGCCTCAGGTACTGCAATGTCAAGGAGAAAACTCTGGTTTCAGACTTTGTAAAGAGAGCTGGGTGGTGGTGAGGGGAGAATTGAGGCAGAGAACTGGAACAGGATTGTTTTTGTCTTACTATGATCTTTTAATCATATTCCTTAAAAATGGAAGATTTATGGTGTGTGTGACTTAAAAGGTGTTAATTGAACCACTTAGTGGCTGCAAATCCCTAAACATTTTTCACCTGTCAGTTCCTGTTTCCCCTCTCAGTCTACCTACAAATGCTTTCCAAATGAGTGTTAACTCCTTGTTAACACGGTCAGGCTTCAGTGGGACAGAATGCTTAGCTTGATCTCTGCTGTGCCAGACCTAAAAGCCCTTCATTTTTCCCCATCTGTATTGATTGATCTGATAAACTATTGCCTCTGCCTACAAACCTGATATTTCTTACACGCTTAGATCTATCACATCTCAAGCAGCACTATTAAACTCTGTCCCTTATATTTTTCTGCCTACTCAGTTAATTCCTAATTTTCATCATTTGGGGTGATTTTCTTTTTTTGGCAAGATACAGTTAGGTGATATCCTCTTCATAGCTCAGCTTGCAGCGCCCAGCTCTTTTCTGCTGGTCAGATGTGGATCTCGTGTTCCCCTCACATAGAGCATCCGTCCTCTAACCGGCCAGGGCGGCACCACCAAGTCTGCCTTTCTCTAGGACCCTCTCCTCCTGCTGATGCTGCCCAACGTACTCTCAAAGCCATCCACATAGAAGACTGCCTTCTGTAAATATTTGGCCCTGGGGCTGTATTCTTCTAGCTCTTGTGTGATGGCTAAACTTACAGAGTATTTTTTTTTTCTTAAACTGCTGAAGCTCTGACTTGAGTGGAGATAAGATGGCAGGGCGAACAGGTTTGAACCGATGAATGTCTAGTGCAGTGTCTGCCTCCCTGCCATTAGCTGGAGACTGCTCCCTGCCCAGAGCCTCACTGTGTTGTAGCTCTAGGGCTCTTTGCTTCCGTCAGTGACTGACTGCGCTGCCTGGAAACAAGACTCCAGACGTCAGATGTGGTTATCTCTGGACTGCTGCAACCTTCACAGTCCTGGTGGGCAGTGCCTGCCAGCTTCATTTGTCCTCAGGGAGCCACTCGAGCCTCCCTGAATGAAGCTTCTAGTAAATCACACACTGTCAAGACCTGCTTTTCTGTGTGAGTACCTAACAGTAGTAGAGCTGGCATAATGATTGCTCCTTGTCGATACATTTGTGGACAGCCCTTGTACCTAAAAGGGCTGAGGACACTAACGTTGTCTAATTAATGACGTATCTTGGAAGAGGTGAGACCAAGGAAAGCATTGCCTGAGCTGTATCACTTCAGCCATCTTCTTAGCAGCTGCTGGTTACAGACAATGACTTGCACTGGGTAAATAAAACTCTTAAGTTTCTGAATGCAAAGTTTTAAAACCAAGGGATGCTGTTATAAGAAGAGAATGTGCAAGTGTGTGAACAGACTATAGGTAGAGAGAGTGCATACCGGGAGGAGTGTTTGACAGGTTGAAAGCAGTGTGATCCAGTGTCCCTCTGTACTGGCCCTTCTAAAGAAAGCTCCCAGTGATCCACTGGGGCAGGTGTGTCCTGAAGGTTTTCTCCAAGCATCGCGCAGAGGCTCACAGAAAGCGCTGCTGTTGGACGACTTTGTCTTGTTTCTGTAAGTTAAAGATTAACTTGTGCAGGCAGAGGAAGTTGGAGCTAGAAGTCTTTTGGATCACTCCGTGAAGTTTCCAGCTGATGCAAGCACCAATAGCATGTTATTTCTTCCTCATATTTCTTCAAATTTGTCTTAATGGGAGGCAAGAACCTCAACAGATTTTTATTTGGCTGCTCCAGAACCTTGGCTGAGCATGGTGATTCCACGCAGCTAAATAGTGGTGAGCTGTGATTAGTGGTTGGTATGCATAGTCCCTCTGTAGTTATAAAACTCACACCCCAGAAAGTTAAGTTTGACCATTGTCAGGAGGAGAACACCGACGCTGCTTGCTGTTATTTAAGTAATTGAAAAATAAGCATTTCTGTTTAACTGCCTTAAAGGAAAAGGATTTTTTTCCCCTTCTGTATGTAAATTCCTAAGGAAAACAGGATGTGAGTGTACAGTAGAATGAAGAATTTGCCAAGGTATAATACCCCAAAGTCAGTATCCATGTATCTACATCATATTTCAATGTGTAGCTGCACTGACCATAGCAGTACTAAAAAGTTACAGGATCACGGACTTCTAGTTTATATTGTTGGTTAAAACTTAGCCCCAAGGCTACTGTAATCTAGTTAACTGTGTCAGAGCTGTTTGACCTGCATGAATTGGATCTGTCAGTTCAGCTTCTGCTACATGCATCACAGTTCATACCAACTGGTGTGCTTTTCTGCCAGATGGTCCAGAAATTGGTGAACAAGTATTACAAATTTTCTTACCTCTGTCACGTTTTTTTGGGAGTCAGAGCGGAGGCATAGTGCCAGAATGCTGGAAATGTGACTTGGCAGTGTCGCTGCTCTTGTTTCGTCTGCTGATGATCAGAGTTTGTCAGTGGAATTGCCATTTAGTTTTGCATGGCCACTTAAGTCAGTTTAAGATATAAACCCGTGCGATATATATTGCACTTCTTGATCAGAAACATCTAAATGTTTCTTTTAGTTTGCGGAGGAAGGTTTGTTATATTTCTGGTGGTTTTGGTTTTGTCCTTTCCTGAGTGTTTCAGTGGGGTGGCTTGATCAAATGCTGCGTGCTTTGCCAAGGTGCTAATTGTCTGACATCTTGCAAGAGTGGTTTTTCTTGTAAGGTATGATTTAATGTAAGACTGACTAGGGCTCTTTTTCTTTTTAAGCTGTATCAGCTGGAGTAGTTACCACAAGAACCTGCTAGCCAGCAGTGACTATGAAGGCACCGTCATCCTTTGGGATGGATTCACGGGACAAAGATCCAAGGTCTACCAGGTAAGATGCAAGCAGTGAGCAACGCTTTCCCACACCATGAACCACGTCAAGGGATCAGTATTCAATCCGAGATTCTGCTTCTAGTGCAGCAATAGGCTTTCACATTCCCCAGGGTGAAAGGGATGCTCTTCCTGCTTGGTAAATGTGTCTCATCTGCACAGCTTTATCGAGCTGTAGTCCTCGAGGGAGGCAGCTATATCTTCTTGTCACAGTCATGAGGCAGTTGACGTTTTCTTGCTGCACAGGGAAAGGGAATCTGCACAGGGAGAAATTACTTTCTGGAAGTGGTTTGTCTCACCTTTCTTTAGAAACTTCTGTTTCTCCATACCTGTTCCACTTCAGTCTTTGTCAAAAGCCTTTTGTGAAATCCTGCAGTGATTGCTGCAGCTGCTTGTAAAGCAGAAGAGCAAAATGCAGACTTAAGTGACGAGGTTGGGAGAGCAGAGCGGTAGGCAGAACCCTTCCCAAGGCACAGTCCTGCGCTCGGCAGAGCAGCGACGTATGCAAGTGGGCTGAGCTCAAGAGCAAGACTGCTTTCAGGAGAACGTCTTGGCATTTTGTCTTTTCATGCAGCTTGAACATTGTTTCTATATAAAGGATTCAGAGAGGCTTGTGATGAGAACAAGGAGGTTGGAAGAGAAGATGGTCCATTTGGAAAGAGGTTGGAAGTGCTGCAGGCTGTTGTGTAGGTAGCGTTGTGCATTGAAACTGGTCAGTGATAATGAATGAACTGCACACTAGCCTTCAGTTCCCCCTTCTTGACAGTTCAACATAAGTTTTAATTCCTATTTAAGCTCTTGTTTACTTTTTCATTGTGTTTTGGCCATTTTATAATGATTGCTTTCACTAATCCTTTGCATATCTCAATTAAAAAGAAATTATACTGGACAAAATAAACATTGTCTGTTTTCCTCTCAAATATATTTTGCATTTCTTTTGAGGCTGAATAATGAACCTAGAGAGGACCAGCTGTTGCTTATGTTAAAACAAACTCATTTTGCTTCCTATCAAGATTACTTGAATTTTTTATTTGGATTTGCAGAGAAGCATGCATACTGACATCTGCTTCACATGTATTAGGAATCCTTTAGTGACTTTGTCCTGGCGAGCTTTTCACGTTGCCTTGCAAGCCTGTATGAAGGCTTTAAATCAAAGGGTTTGACTGAATTTTGGGTTTCGTTCAATGTGGTGTTTTGCTTCCATGCGGGATGTGCCAGCATAGCAAATACAGCTTTTCTGTGTTTTGGGGAAGAGTGTGCAGCCTTTTAAGAATATTTGAGGCAAAAAAACGGGATTAAACACCAGAAGTTTTGTTTAGTAGCTCAATAGGAAGGTGAGGATTTCTTGCACTTTCAAAGAGGAGGTGTTTGAAACGGCTTTGAACGGGCATCTAATTGGTATTGGGAGATAAAACTGTGGCCTACTAAAATAAGAAGCAGCACACAGTGAACCACAGCCAGTCAAACCATGCTGCAAAAACAGGTCTTCAAGGTATATTTCCTGAAATCAGTGTTTTTTTATTTCAAGTAAAAAAAAAAAAAACAACCATTTTTTAAATTCCCATTCTACTGTTTTCTGCTTTCATGGCCTGACTAACATACTAAAAGCATTGGTCTGATTGGGAGAAAAGATACTTTTTTGGGAAACTGATGAACACAGTAAGCTTCTCTGTCCAGGGCTCTCCTGACAATTTATACCAAACAGCATGTGTTTTTTCACTTACTATTTTATCAGATCACAACTCACTACTTTGTAATATTTTTCTTGTTTCTCTAAACAGGAGCATGAGAAGAGGTGCTGGAGTGTTGACTTTAACTTAATGGACCCAAAGCTATTGGCTTCAGGCTCCGATGATGCCAAAGGTATTATCCTTTTTCAGTCTCTGTGCAGAAGGCTTACACTTTGTGTATTCCCGTTGAGGAACAAAAATGTAGTATTTCAAGTAGCTGATTCCTCAGCTGCCCTCAATATTGGAGTTGATGTGGTAATGTGTAAAGATATTACTGAACTGTTCGGATCTTAGATAAGGAGCAGCTTTGGATTAAGATTTCTTGATGCAGTTCACATTTTTTGGATAATATGCTCTCTAGCTAGCATTTTCCAGGACACTAAACAAAGCAAAATGTGTTTTAACATTAGTTAAGCTTGTTGAGTTAAAGCCTTGGGGCCTTTCAAAAGAACAGCATGTATTTATATTTCAAAAATGAGGCTCTTGGCAGGGGGGAAAGCAGAAGTTAAAAATGCCTGCTGCAGTTTTACCTGTAGCTCTGAATGTTAAGGACTGTGCGCGATGAGAAGCTTCCCGCTTCCGCAATGTGCGGTGTGTTTCTCGCAGCTTGAGAGTCCAATGGTGGCCTGAACGAGGGCTTTGGGAGCTCTTCACACTCCAGGGTCTGTTTGACAAAGGGCTTTTGGATAACCCTTAAGACAAGCCCTTTCCCAACATACTAATGAAAAATGTTCCTCTTCCACGAAGAAATGGGAAATTTCTAAAGAGAGTGATAGCACCGAGCGATGTGTAGTATTCTTCATTCCTGATGAACAAGACTTTATCTGTAGTATGTTTATGTTATCAAATTGGATTTTTTTATCTAATACCAAATTATTTATGTTTACAATATCAAATTAGGGTTATTAAGCAACAAGAGCTTTAGAGTTCCTTTCCTAGTCAGTGGGGATCAACTCTCCCAGATGGGCTGATACAGCTCTGGACAGCTCTTCGTTTGCTTTGAAATTATAAATGAATTTTTCATAAACATTAAACTTTGCCAGCTGCTCCCCCCTCTAAAATGCTTTTAAATTCTGTTTCAAAAGAAAGCTGTACTAGTGTTCCTCAGTTGCATTCGGCAGTCTTAATGTAGCTGGTAATTCCATATACAAAATGCAGCTTTCATGATTATTTTATATTTAAGGTGTGTTTTATATGCTTTTGATCAACCAAATGCAGGGGGAAAGTGTAAGTCAGGAGGTTTCTGTGTGCTTAAATGCAGCAGGAGTGAACATTCACCTTGTAAATTATCAACCTTTTCATCACGTTGCTCCCCACTTGTGCTGTGCATTTGAAAAAGCTTATCTGCCAGGTAAACTTGCATTTATTAGCATGTTAACAAGTTGTCCAGTTTTGCAAAGCCAGCTGCAAGCAGAGCTCCTGTCTCGAGTTTAACAGTTCACTTCTGTAATAGTTTCTAAAAGCGTAGTGTTTACTTAGAAATTATTGTAATAAAGTCTGCAGATCTACATCACTTGCATTTCAATTAAGAAAGGTCTTTTGAAGGTGTATTGGGGTTTTGGTGAATAAAACTGGGCTGGAACACTTTATCCTTTACTTCTACCATGGTTTGCCTGTGATTTGCATATGTAGCAAGCTCATTAGAGACAACTGGAGTCCTGCGTGGAAGTGTTTGAAATAAGCCCAGATTTTAGAAGTCTTTAAGACACAGAGCAGTAGTAGCAAATGGCCACATTGATGTTATAGTGGCCACCTTATATTTCAGTGATCGCATTGAAAGAGTTAAGTGTGAGGAAAAGGTAACATGTATAACAAGTTGTCTTAACTCAAACCTGCCTAACTTACAGTTTTGTCTTTCTGCTTGTCATGTTCATGAGGGTTTGCTTGAGTTCTGGCCAGCTTTGGGCACATACAATACACACAGTTTGGCCAGGTATGGCATCTGGTGGGAAATACAAGTTTTATGTACCCTTCCTGTCCTCTTTTACTTCTCTGCTTGTGTGAGGCCACACTGGCTTTTCTAACAAGAAATCTCAACGCTGATAGATACTGGTGTGACCAGAGCGATTGGAGCTAATCTCGCTGCGCTTCCCCGGAAAGCGTGGGTATAACATTTTCCTGTCAAGTGATCAGGACAAGCCAGCAAACAAGTGACAGCTTTGCCAGTTCTTCCTGCTTGCCTGTGTATCTGCCCGTCTCTCCTCAGTCTTTTCAAGTTGGAAGCTAATTTTTAAACCCCTTTGTATGCTCGGTAGGCATGTATTGGGGAAGGAGCTTTTAGATGAAGAATTCCAGCATCAGTGCTTCACAGCTGTCTCTGCCAGGGCTTAGGCACAGCACAGGCGGTGCTAACGAATGGAGTGCTATTAGGGATAAAATGATTCTGATACAATTAGAAACAGTGTCCTTTGGTCTCAGGACCTGCTTGTCCTCGTTGTTAGATGAAGATAATCCAGGATGCTTATTCATGGAAGATCTTTCTGCTTTAATAGCAGATAATGAGAGCATAAAAGCATTATTGTATTTGAAGTAACTACTGTGTGTATGAAAACCTCACTTTTATCTACAGTTGTCGTGTCCTTCCCTGTTAAAGGGGCAAAGGTAGTTATGTATGTCTATAGGGACCTGATGGTGTACTCCAGCTAGACAGCAGTGAGCAAAATTAAAGTGTTTACTTGTGCTACAAGCAGCTTGGGGAAACAGCACAGCCTTAATTTCAATTATTTTATGCACATAGTTATGGCAGGAGCCATGATTCTCATGTAACTAGGAAAGGGTGAATTTCTGCTCTTGGAGGAGAAAAGATTATTTAATTTGGTGAAGGCAAAATGATGCCATTGAAGTGCCAGGATAGGGCTGGAGCTAGTGTACTTAGCTAATGACTTACAGCTGCTTCTCAACCCAAAATCCCTGTCTGTTCTGGATTGGGAATGTAGTTTAATGGCCATGGTAAAGTTAGCAGACAGAGCAAAATACTTCATGATGCCATGTGCGTAGAATTTAAGTCTCCACTGGGCCAGAGACCTGTTTTGGAGTGATCAAGCATTTGTTCTCTGCTCCGGGATTGGTTTTGAAGCTCTCTGAAGCTCAAGTAGAAACAAGCAGTACTGACAAGTTCAATTGTAGAATGAGTCCTGGTTTTGTGTCCTTTCTGTAAGCTGTAGTCCCTTCACTATTCCCATCTCAAAATGGAGAGGTGGAACAGAACAGGAGCAACAGAGCTCAGTTGCTCTGAGCTGTAGCAAGAGGTTACTTTTCATTGTCTCATGGCAAGCATCCATTTCGTTACATCTAAGGAAAGTAACTTCCACGCTGCCTTGGTAACTGAGACCATTGGTACCGGTCCTACAGCTATTTTTTTTTATAGTGCCCCTGAATTCAGAGGAGCAATGTGGATTTGCAGAGTTGGCTTCGTAAAAAAGAGACATGGCCTTCTAGACAGGGAACGAGCCTGAGAATTGTGGATCAGAGTTTACTCCTCAGCCTTGTTTGAGGACTCTAGAGGATTGTTTGGGGCTTCATTTTCTGTGATACTTCATTCTTTCAGCTTCTGCTGACTTTAACTGGAGGTATAGGTGTTTATTGCTCTTAAAATATCAGGTTGAACTTTCAGTTTGCCTATTTTCCTGGCTAAAAGAAGTTCGATAATTTCCCGGAGATATGTGGGGTTGTTGGATTCAGTTGGGAATAACTTGAAAGGTCAAGAAGATGCTGGTAAGTTTAAATACCAACCAAAATATCTGTCTGGCTCTGTCTTACACAAGGAGGAGTACCCTGCGGTGACTGCCTGCTGACAGTAAACAGTTTACACCATCCTCCTGACCTACGCAAGGCAGTGGATCAAAAATTTTGCCTAGCACGGCAATTCAGCAGTTTCCTACTTTCCTAGGGACTCCTGTAATCTGTGCAAACGAGTTTTCTGGTAGCAATATCCTATCCTGGTTTACAGCTTTTTCAGAGTAACAGCAGGCTCTCCATCGCATGAGCAGATAAGAATTGCAAGAGTGACAGGGTGGATGAAATATCCTTACTATCAGTGTACCAACTGTGTACATCGACACCTTCAGCTATTGCAGTACAGGCTTCCACCTCTCAGTGTTTACACACAGAACTGATGTATAGAAAATTAATTTATAAACTTACACATTTGGTGTAAAGCTTCAACCAAATAAAATATCTCAAAGACCTAAACATTTTAAACTGAAAAAGCTGTTCTAGAGGCATCTTGTTACTACTCTGGTGAGGGGTAGGCATTTGGCCATGTAGAGGATGTCTGTCTCAGCAGCTGCAGAAACAGGAAACTTGTGCTTTGAGAACCTGTGTTTTAGAAATAGTCAATCTCAGATGGTTGCTTGTCTCCTCAACACAATTCGAGGTGTTATCAAGACATCTGTACGTTGTATAATTACTGCCTTGACCTCAGCAAAATTGCTGAAAGCTACAGCAAATAAACCCTACCCTTATGAATTATGCTTTATTAACCTGTCAGTTCTTTTTAAAAAATAATGGGTAGTTCCAGGTAAAACTTGACATGTTTCATTACGTGTTGTTATATGTCGCATATATCCTTTTTTATGGCACTGACTAAGGTATAATTGGAGCCCGGTGTATCCCATAGCAGTTAGATCACAGAAATTGCAGACTCTAATCTGTGTCTGTCAGTTGTAACGAATATTATGATGGCTTTGAACACACAGGTTGACTCTTCACCAGATTAAGTGGCTCAGCTTAAGACCTGGAAACTTGAAAGAAAAAAGGAGCCAAGTTGAAATTGAGCCCTCAATTAGCTTTTACTACAAAACTGAGACCAGATGGCAGTTCGTTTATTAGAGGGTTTGTCAATGAGAGACTTGGCCATTTTGGATGCAACTTTAAATATTGATACCTGGTTGGAAGGCTTTAAGACAAGCCGGTGTGGTTTTAGTACTTGATTTAGAGAGGACATTGCTCTGAACTGTGAGATCATGTAACCTCCCCGCATGCCTCAAGCTGAAGCAATGTTGTCTGCCAACAGTGTCCTCTTGTAACCATGGTATTATTTGCTTCCTATACCATCTCATCCATAAACTTGATGTCCTCTACTGCCACCGCAACTTAGATTATACATCTCTTGGTGTCTGTTCATTAAAGCAAAGTGCTAATGTTTTACTGTTTTGCAAAACTGGCTTTCCTGGCTCTGTTCCCCTCTCCACCCCCAAGTACAAAACCCAATGGAGGAGGTATGTCATCCTCATCCAGTCTCAATTGGGAGAAGAGAGCATCTTAAGCCATGCTTGCAAAGCTGTTGGTTTGAAATGTAGCTAGATGTTCAGGTTGAATATTACAGCTCTGGCAAATGAGAATGGGTTTTATTTCTGAAAACCAACAACAGGGCGGGTGCTGTTTTCAGTGAATTTTACATAATGCTTATATACAAATACTGTATGCATCAGTGTTTGTATTTCTGGTGTATGTGTGCGCTGCTTTATAATGGTTCCAGGCAGCTGTCAGATACCCGCACAGTGCTGCATGTAAAATGATTCCTCAGTGAGCACTGAGCAGTCATGTATTTCCTTTATCCTTGAAGCAGTTCTCCTAGGTATGGTCAGAAATTGCACGATTTTGTTGCTTTTCCTTGCTTGCCATACTATTAAAACATAGGTGCCCTAGAACAGAGAACCTGTCAGCATTCCTCCTTTTCCTTGGCTGTCTAAAACATCCCTGAGTAATCCATGTGGAAGCCTTGCTGCTTCTTCAGAGCTCTTGGGGAAGACGGACCAAGAGGTGACACAGAGGGGCCCTCAGGGGGTGGGGACACACACCATAAGACCATTTACCTCATTTATTGACCACAGTGGGTAACAAGATTCCTGTTCTTTTACCATTTTTGCTCACTTCACCTCCAAAACTTTCTGTAAAAAAAAACAGCAGAGGACCCATTGGCCGCATATCTGAAGAAGCCCAAGAAACCGGTGGCAGCTGTTCAAGGCATTAAGCCTTTGTGTAGCTCCTATGTGTTCAAACATTGGCTTCAGCTTGCTCCGCTTCCTGCGCAGCACACCGATCGTGATACTCGAGTACAACACAACCCACTCATCGAGGAAAAAGGGGAAGGGAGAATATTTGCATCTTATTTAAGTCTGCCTTGTAGGAAGCAATGGGGCTTGATGCCAGTGTGCTGCCCCTTCACCTGGACCGAGGGCAAAGTGTTTCAGCTGCAGCTTTTAACAGTAAGCTTCGCTACAGGGGGAGTACCTGGAGCTCTTCATCTTTAAGGTTAAATGGTACTTGGAAGTGTTTCTGGAGGGTGGGGAAGGCTGTATTTTGAAAAGCGGTTGGTGTTTTCTGTTGCTTGTCCTGTGACGCACTGGAGTACTTGGATAAGAGCTCATTCTGTACCACGAAGCTTAATCAATGTTCACACAGCAGTCTCGTAGAACAGTAGAGTTCCTTGTACCAAGGAAATATATCATCGTAGGAAGCCAGCATACTGATTTCTTTCCTGTCTGTGCCAGTTTCTCGAGAATAAAACAAGTTGTTCTCACTCACTGTGCTCAAGCATACAATTAGGTACATTTATTCTGTGCAAGGCAATTCTGCTGTGGAGCATGGAGGCCTCGCATCCCAGCTAAGAGACAAGGAACAAAAAGGAGGCAAGCCTTCCTGTTCTTGGTTATATGAAC
The DNA here is from genome assembly GCF_000687285.1 of Phaethon lepturus. Taxonomy (NCBI): domain Eukaryota; kingdom Metazoa; phylum Chordata; class Aves; order Phaethontiformes; family Phaethontidae; genus Phaethon; species Phaethon lepturus. The sequence continues at coordinate 28,919 of NW_010565069.1, forward strand.
CTGAACTCCAGTAGCCTTAAAGTCTGAGATTCTAACATGGTTACTCACCTGCTCTGATGTTCTCAGCCATGTGGTATGTGGACTTTCAGCATCTCCTGTGTGTGTGGACGTGGGCAGAATATTTACAGCGTGCACTTGAGAATGTTCTCAAGCTTAACAGCCATCAGCACCAACTGACCCTTTATAATCACTAATATCTTGGCAAGTGAGGCTCTTCAGATTCTTATTTATGAAATAACTAGTTTTTATGCCTGTCAGATGAGGTTGATTTTTTTGTTTGTTTACTCATTTCTCTTTTTCTTTTCTCTAGTGAAGCTGTGGTCTACCAACTTGGACAACTCAGTAGCAAGCATCGAGGCCAAGGCTAACGTGTGTTGTGTCAAATTCAGCCCCTCTTCTAGGTATCACCTAGCTTTTGGCTGTGCAGGTAGGTAAAAGGGGTTTTGGGCAAAGAGATTCTGTTCCTTCCTTCCTTCGTTTCTTATTCCCCCTGAAGTTGTGAGGTTGGCTGCTGTGGCCAGCACTAAGGTGTCTTTGCAGTTAAAATGCCTCTGAGTAAGACTTCTCAAGTGTGCAGTCACCCAGAAGACAACATGATACCCAAATGTCAGCTTCATCCTGCGGCCTGACTTTTTAATTTGTGTGCCTCTATCAGAGATAAAAGCTCATGAAAGCAAGTCACCTAGTGTGTTTGAGATCAGGCAACCAGGCAAAGCTCAGCTTTGAGACTCTGATAGCAAAGTTAATGTGTTAACATGGTGATAGTTGTTCTTTCTGATTTATAGTGTTGCTCTATAAATACTATAAAGCCATACTGGGAATTTTAACTGGTTTTACCCGAGGCGTGCTATAAAACAGTGGCTGTGCGTGTTTCCCATAGCTGCAACTACAATCCCCGTGGGTGGGCTCGTCTTTTCCTAGGTTGGGCAAAGCATTGCTGTAATGGGGTTTTTTTGAAGTTGTCAGTGGGGAAGGCACAACGAGCCTTTTATTCACTTAGATTAAATAGTTCGTGGTGATAATACAAAGATTTGAGAGCAGAGAGGGTATCGCTCTGGGAGGAAAGCTTTTCATGCTATGCATGCCGCAACTGAAACTCGGAGGTACCTATAAATGTTTAACCAACTCTGCATTTTCTTTCTCCTCGGGGAGTTTTAATGCACTTGTAACTAGATGTTCCGATGACATTTGCTGTCTCTGGACTTCAGGAGATACGTAGATCGTTCTTGCAACCGCTGGTTTTCCATTTCATTTAGGTGTTCCCATTTCCAGGCTGGTTCTGTTTAGATTGTGACTCTTAGGAGGAAAAATAAATGTGCATTTTGATACACTGCGAAAAATGGATTCAAGTTGGAGTGTAAAATATTGACTTGCTTGACAGGGTTCTCGCTGAAGTTTAGTAAATTACATGCAAGAATAGAATTGAATTACAATACCTACTAGCTGCATTTGAATGAAAGGGGCTATCTGTGAAAGGCTCTAGGGAGAGATGAGAGTACCAGTTCCGAATGGATCAGTCGCTGATTAAAATAGATATGTAAAAGCCCCACAAAACAAAATTCTTCCTGATAAATCAGTAACCGGGATTGCTTTCCACCTGAAAGGCAGAGAGGGGGGGAATAAGGCACAGATAAATCTATGAAGGCTTGCGGAGCTGTAGGGCATGTGGGATGGAAGCAGAGAGGAATGTCTCTGTGCTCGTGCCTCACAAACCATGATGGGCTCATCTTCAACAAGCGTGTTTGGGAAGGGAGAATGAGCAAGCACTAGGAGTTATGCGGAGCTCTTAGGTGACCACGTGTGCATTTCTAAGATTTAGAGAATACTGAGGGGTAAAATGGTATATGTACTGGGGAAGAAGGCATAGGAGGGAGAGAAGATAAAATCTTAAAAGTGTTTACATCTGCTTGATGCTTGGTAATTGAGTCGCTAAATAAAAATTAAAATAGATATTTAACTATGATTGCTGAAACAATTACGTGGAGTAATTGAACTGATGGGAATGACTTCCCACAAAGGAATTCTAATTGATCTTTCGGCCATAAATGCATGTGAAAAAATGCCTTATGAAATGAAAAGAAATTCTGGGGTCCTGAAAGATGTTGTTTCTGAGCTCTTTGAAGGAAAAAAAAAAAAAAAAAACAAAAAAAACAAAAAAAAACAGAGCAAAGAAAGGAGTTGGTGCCTACTTTCATCTAGTTGAAGATGTCCCTGCTCATTGCAGGGGGGGTTGGCCTAAATGACCTTTAAAGGTCCTGTCCAACCCAAACCATCCGATGATTCATACTTTGTGTAGTTAACCAGTCCTGTTCAAGGTGTTACAATGGTGACAAAGGCTTTTCCTCCATCAGTTTCAGCTAGTCTTGTTTACTAATTTCATTTAGTCTGTGGAAAAAACAATGTAACTTGTAAGTAGTGTATTTTGTCATGTGGGCTATAAAATTAATAAAGGAAGAGTCAAAGCTGGTTTCCTTGAGTAGTATTTAATAAAAAAAAGGGGGGGGGGGAATTGAGCACACTGATACGGCCATTCTTGTTTGCCCCCTGTAGAAATAAAGATGAACATTGCAAAAGACTAAACCATAATTCAGTGACAAGTGTCATGGGCAATTTTAGAAAGTTGTCCTCTCTGCCTTGGTTTGTTCATTCACTCAGAGGTTTCAGTTTTGAAAATTGTCTCAATTACTTTTTTCAGTGATTTATTCAATAGTAAAAAAGCAGAGGTTTTCTAGCACTGCACACCCAAGATGATTTTGTATAGTATCTAGGCAGAAGTGCTGCTCCTGTCTATAATCTGTTTTATTTGTTGATTTGATGGAACTTAATGCTATATGTGTGTGTGTATATATAATTTATAGCTTAAGGCTTGATGAGATAAGCAATTGATGAAAAGGTTGGTGTGGGGGAAAAGTAAAAAGTATTGGCACTTAATATTTGAGATGTAAAAGGAAGTAAATAGATTCGATATACTATTATTAAGTTACTAAACATATGTGTTTCAGTTCTCTCCCTTTTTCTGTACACAAAATAGCTTGCAAGCTAGCATGCCTTGGTTTAGAAATGCAGTTATGACTACAAGCCTCTTTTTTTTTTCAGTGCTAATATTTTGAAATTATGAATTATTATTTTCCAGTTTTCATTTTCTGTTTTTATTTTTCTCTTGAGAGTCTTTCTTAACCACCCATACAGCTGCAACACCTTTTCGTAAGGTCTTGTTCTTATGCCTTACTTACAGAAACGTTTTCCTCTGCCCTTGACAGATGCGTCTTGCCCACTTGCATCCATCTATTCAGATGCCTCTTTGAAGCGGGGTTTCCTAATGAGATGCTTCAACTAGATCAGCATGTGAATCTCTGTGCTGGTTCCCCCTTTGCATTCTCCTCAGAAATAGGATGGCTATCCTAAGGTCATTTCTGCCCTGTCTCCAGTTTATGTATCCCTTCTCAATTGTTAGTAAAACCTCGGCTGTTGGCTCACCTCTCTACCAGTGATGCCACATCGTTGTGCATGGGTAAAATACTCGGAGAGGTACCTTTGTGCTTTCTCCAATTTTAGACTCCCTTTTACAGCAAAAATAGGAAGGAAGGTACTTAGAAGTCCCACAGAGGTCTATCTGCACATGTGGTATGATTTATGTGAGCAGCAGCCTATTGAAGTCTTCTCCTTGCCCTTTTGTTCCCTGTGTGATTCTATCTGCTCTGTCCAGGGGCTTTTTGGGGTGGAGGGGGTCACTTCTGGATGTCGGGTGCTGAGTGCGACGGCAGCCTGGGTCATGGCTGGGTCCCGGCTGGGTCCCTCAGCCATACTGCAGTGTAGGTAGCCACAGTCATGCACCAGACCTTCACGGCCCTGTAAGTAATCCTGAACCAGAGATCCTGTTTTTAAAGCAGCACTTCCTCCTGCAGCCAGTTTGCATGCTGTATTGTCAAATAAATAGGAGCGAACCAAAGGACTGCGGTGACGGATTTTGAAGCAAGGCCAGGCTGCAAACCCTGTGGCACAGTCAGTGAAATGGGGGTTATTGCTCCACAAGCTTTGGAGATTTTCTCCCTGATGAGACTTACATTGACTCTGGTAGACTGCTCACTGCTGTTCGTATCGTACTCCTCCTCCTTCGTGGAGAACATCCCATTCCCCCTTGTGCCGAGTTCCTCTGTGGGTCCCTGCCCACCATTGGCAGCAGGAGAACATGAAGCGACTGCCTTGAATGATGCCTCCTGAAAAGGACATGATGTGGGTTGGAATTGGCATTTATGTGGATTTCTTGGTCAAATCCTCTTGTGCTTCAGTATACCTGTTGGTAAACATGAGTAGTGATCATGGAAGGACTTGCAGTGATGCTTTGATTTAGATGTAGCCATGGTCAAAAGCATTGTTATATTGTGTATCTCCATATGGAGAACTTTCCTTTCGTAGAGAGTACTGGGTTGGCCTCAGATGCCATAGAAAACCGTGCTTTAATTGCCATTATAGAAGCAAATCCTAGCATTACCATCTAATATGGATGATATATATGTTTCTTTTCTGGGCTCTTCACTCTGAAAGCTTTTAGATGACCAAAAGATCATTTTGGTAGCTTAAAACAGAACAAATGAGCAATAAACTGGAAATAGACCCTATACAAGAGAGGAATGGGTATTTGGTCTGGGAAATAATTCTCTTAAAATCAGACAGGCACTTCAGGTGAGAAGGAAGCCAGCGCATCTGGCTGCAGCCTGATAAAATCTGTTGCAGTGGAGAGGGCACATAAAAAAGAAAAGATCCCTTTTGTCTGTTACTTTAATAAAATATTCTATTTGCATGCTTACTGAATTGAAACATTGTGCAGTATAAACTGTAATCACTGCCGAATACAAAATCAGGTAATTTTGTGGTCTTTTCCTCTTTTTAAAAATAGATAGGGTTTTATCCTGAAATTAGCTATATAAATCATGACTGAAGTTGTTATTGTTCTGCCTCAGCAGTAGCACTGATGCCCTCAACCCATATATTTTCTAGCAGTACCATTTCTCTGCTTTTTAAAAAAAAAAAAAAAAAGGTTGAAAATGCATGCAGTTTGCAGCTTGAATGTCCAAGTTGTGCAGTCTGGGTGAGATCAGACTGTCTGCTAACTCTGAGCTAAGCATAGCTATTGATAGTAGCGATGCTTTATTCCCAGCATGCTGTAATACTGTCAGCAGCTACCACTGACCTTTTATTTCCCATATATTATGCAGAAATCATGTCATCAAAACTTCAGATTCCTGAGTTCTTACACTAGATGCATCATCCTCTTGCATGCTGTATTTTTTTTCCCCTGTAGGACCCACAAATCTGGCAGGCTGGATTGGGGATGAGAGGGGTTCCCCAGGGCTGCAGAGATGTGGGACAAGAGACTACCTTGCTCTCCAGGAGCTTCACAAAATAAGTGGAAGCAGCGGACAAGTACAGATGGACAAGGGAGCGCAGCAGAACAGCTGCAACATGGTCAGAGCTTAAGGTTTTGCTGGGTTAGTTTTAACCCTCATCTGGTCCCCAAATGGCTTCACTGCATTGTCACAAGCTCTTGACAGTGTGGATTCAGATGAAGTGGCCAGGGCAGGGAAAACCTGGGGCAGTGCTGATCCATCTTGGTTTTACTACTTACAGCCTCAGAGTTTGAGACTGCCTGCACTGGGGATACTATACTGCATCCTGAACGTTCCCGGTTTTGCTCTTCCGCCTCTTCCGTCATACTGCCAATTGCGTGGCCAAAACTGAATTGCCTTTTTTCGGGATTAGCTCGTGCCCTGATCGTAGAGCACTAGTGCCAGCTCCGGACAGGCTTTTGGCAGCCTGAATTGAGATCAGTGTTAGCTACCAAGGCGTGAATCCTCACTGAGCATGAGGTCTTCTCCCCATGCTGAGGTTTCTCCCCTTTCTTGCTTGTTCTGTCTCTCCTGATTCCCTTCCCTGCTTGTACAGTGATGCTGAGCAAGAGCACTTCCCAAGAAAGTGCTTTGCCTTTAAAGACAGTTTTGCCCTTCCCCAGCAGGTTTTGCATGCTTTTTAAAGATCTTCCCTGTGCACCACCTGCAGCATTGCAGAATGGCATTGTGCTCTGGCTTCGAAAGCTGCCGCCTTTCTCTTTGTTGGACAGTCACTAAACTAACGATACTGGTCCACAGCACCCAGCATGCCAAAGGGCCCCTGTTTCTATCTCGACAGCTTTGTTTTCACTTCCGACTATTTACCAACCCCTTCAGGTCTCTGCATTGCCCTGATGCACTTACAGTTCAATGTCGCATGTGGCTTCTTTATCAGCATTGTTCAATTTTGCTAATATACCTGGTGTCCAAGCGGGACCACTTTGGAGACCATTTTTGTCCAGTGGAATATTGATTTTTCTGCTGCAGTAACTGGAGCAGTGATTCTTCTTTTCCAAATATCTCTCTGTAGAGCTAGCCTTTCATGCTGCCTCAGATGTGGGTGACTTGCCTGGCTTGTCACTCAGCTCAGAAGAATGATGTGATATTAATGACCAAGAAAGCAGTGTGCCTTTTTGGAAGAGAATTAATGTTTTCCAGCTGAAAGCAAGGTCTTACCTTAATAGATTCTCATGGGTAAGTACTCCACTCTATTGAAAGCCTGCAGTGACTCAGAAATAATCTATTTGTGTGAATATATGACATGTTTAGGGTGGAGTTAGGCAGCTTCTTTGAGCTTAAGCTACAAGATTACCTTTAGCGTATGAGTTGAGCGCTGTATTCAAAGGCACAGACAAAGGTTTGGCATTTCTTTCAAGCCCATGGAAAAACTTCACAGTAGTGCTTAAAATTCAGCCTTTATGAAATCAGTATGGCATGCAGCAGTCCAGGGCTTGCCCATTACTTGTATTGGACTTCACCTGCAGGCTGTCTTGTCTTTATGCAGGCATTCAATAATCTTCCTCCAGTCCATGATCTCTGAGGCTATGGGCAGGGGAAGTAGGGGACAAGGTCCACGTTTTGGAAGTGCACAGTTGTCTCCTTGTAATATAAACTCCTTTCAGAATTCATTGCAAATATTTCATTTGTTGTAATCTTTGAAAGCATCTACAGCACTTCAATCAGTTCAGGGTTGTTGTGAGGAATCTGTATTTTTGGACGGTGTGGTTGTGATCGTATTGCTGTGTTGACAGTACTTACTGTGGGGGAAACACTGAGCTTGATGGGATTGTTTAGGTTACAACACTTTCTTGATGGTTTGACTTAAGTTATCACCCTTTCTTGGGTGCTGGGATGTAACTGAAAGTGAAGTATCGAACTGTACTTTCTGCTGTCCTGGTGAAGACAATCTTCCTGGCCCTGGTAGGTAGCTCACATTCTGCTTCTGCTTAGGACTGACAAGCAGGAGAACTGCAGGTATGCCATGTTATTTAAGCCTACAATGTTTGCAGTTAAGCTGACTTGCTTGTATCTGCGCATCAGAGATGCTACCAGGTCAGCCAGACACTGCACAGTGTTGTCCTGCCTTGCTGCAACTGCTTCCTAGGAAATCATGACGGGACATGAAACTACTTACAGGTATGCAGAACATGTTGCACCTGCAAATTTCACATAAACTTCAGAAAAAAACCTCTATAACTTTCTTTAGTTGCACAGAAAAAGTAGTCTCTGACGTGTGGGATAACGCGTTTTTAACGAATAGTGAGTAACAATATAAAGACCTATTGGGAGTTTACAAACTTTATCCCAGAGGTCATCACACTTCAGTAACAAGTGAACGAATAAAATGAACTTGAAAAGCTCCATTTGATTCTCTGGAGAAAAGGATAAATCTGTCATTAGCATAAATGAGCGTGCTAATTGTTTGCTTAAATATTCTTTTCCTGAACATTTTGTCTTACGACTGGCGTAAAAGTCATTTAGTCAATGTTACAAAATTCAAATTAAAATTGAAATGAGCCTTGAAATTCAGGAACAGAATAGGCAACTCAAGATTCATCTTTTCCTCAGAATGCCAAATTGCTCTTGCTGCTAGCTGTTGCTCTATTCCTTGGAGCTTAATCTTTTCCAACCTCGGCAGTTTCCAAAGCTGCAGTTTCTTCTGGTAGCTCATTTAAAGGAATTGCTTGTTGGAATGACATCGTCTGTAATGGCTTCCTGTGTTACCTCCTGTTCAGACGGCTGCGTAGATTAACTGTTCAGCCTTTTATGTGGGTACTGTGCACATTTAGACTTTCATAACAGACACTACTCTTTCCATGCAAACTGGTGAAGATTGCCACGTTGCGTAGGAAGATCTGTAACCTGCAAATGTCACGTGGGCTCTCATCTTGAAGGCATCTTTTCATACTGAGCATCTTAGCATTGCATGTGTTTTTAAGAGGAGGGTTTTTGAACGCTTGGGCTAGGTTGAGAGGAGTTCCTCTAAAGAGACACTGTCAGCTAGTTGAAGCTCAAGAAGATGACAAAGTAAGAGTGTAGATATGTGTGCAAATCTAGTCCATCTTCATATGACTTTTTCCATTGCCTAGCTAGCATACATTGCCTCTTTTCCACATTGGGTACCTGTGTATTAGCAGGTACTTTCCCATGCTTATTTCCTTCTCTATATAAGCCACCAGATCCTTGGGGTTTTGGTTTAAGCATTCTTATCTGAAGCTTCAATATTAGTGATTGTGATGCTATATTTAATATCTGTCATCTCTTCCAGTGGAGTCTGCTTTGAGGGCGGATTAGGTAATTAATCGGATCACCATCTCCAGAACCAGTAAAAGAAAGCTTCTATCTCCTCAGGCTACTGAAGCAAAATGTAGTTCTGGACCAAAATCAGGTTTGACTGATAATTTGGCAAACTTGGATCCTCAGCTGCATATTGTAATGCATATGGCAGCAGCCTGCACTTTACCTGGAGCCAGTGTGATTGCTGTGAAGCCAGTTTGGTTCTTTTTGTATGATGTTTGCTGATACGACAAAAACCCTAAAGGTGTTGCTTCATAAACATACTCCTAAAATCGTTGGGAAGATGTTCCTCTTTGTATCTACCTTTCTTAATGTCTTAGGCCCTTATCTACATGATTTTGACCTCTTGGAGCATGTGGTCCCTAGGAATCTGACTGTGCTGCCCTTTCCCTCCATCACAGCTCCACGACCTGCAGAACCTCGAGTCATTCAAGAACCAAAGCTGGCATGGGTTTGCAGTAAGAGCAAATACTGTGTGCAATAAGTATCTTGAATTAGGAGAGATCTGCTCAGCAAATGAGGTAGTGCTTTTGGTTTTGATAGATGTATCCAACAGCCACTGTACAAATAAGAATCCTGGTGCGCATGTGAGAATTTTCAGAACTTCAGAGATGTAGTCTATTTAGACAGCCCGGGTTGAAGCACTTTTTCTGTAAAATTACTGTCCTTCACATGTTCTAGGTGTCTTGCAATTAATTTTGGACCTTAACCTGTGTGCACTACTACATGTAGAGTTGTACACATTACATAGTCAAGCAGAAAAGTTGGATTAAAAGTCTGGATTAAGAGTACATAGTTTTTTTCTCTTTCAGACATAAAGAATTAATTCTTCCAAAAGTTGCAGGTTGTTACTGCTATTGTCTTCACTGATTTTGTAATATTAGTAAGTCTTTAAGTGTACTGAATATTTTGTTTTTCCAGCAGTCTGATAGAAGGCAATCTTTGAATTGCACAAAAACCAGCCATCCCTTATTCCTGTGAGAAATCTCTGTAGCTCTTTAAAACTATAAAATTCAAAGTTTCAAAGGAGTTCTAGAGAAATCTGTTTTGCTTCCTGCTCGCATCAGATCCCTTTTCTCAATTGATGAAGATCTCTAATGTTTTATGCCTCCTCCTTTTCTCCTTAATATGAGACAAGTTATTTAGGGTGGAGGTTTTATGGGCTGCTGTGTCAAAAGCTTTAGACAAGTCAGTAAAAAAAATGTCCCTAGTGTGTAAAGACCATTATCCATAACCTGGTAAATGTCATCTGTAACTTCAAGCCATAGGGAATCTGTCAAATACAAAGGTTAAAAACCCAGTTGGTGGTTCCCATCAAGGCTGCTGTTCCCCTCATCTGTTCAGCAGAGGGAGATATAGATCTTTAGTGAAATGCTAGTGTTGATACACTTTTTTTTTTAATAAAATAGTACATTTTGTGGTAGTAAGAGATGAAAATCACTGGCTGAAGCAGGGTACAGTCTCCCCTGCAGAGCTCTGTTGAAGTATTTTTGAGTGCTGTCACATTCCTGAGCCTCTCTTTGGTAGAAGGAAAGGTAGAAGGTGCTTATTGTGCTGTTGGTTTTGCCAGAGGTTAAACTGAGGCTATCAGATGTGTTTACTCTAATCTCAGCTCTCTTGAATTCGGTTTTCATGAGTGGACTTTTCTCATGTTGCTTCCTTTATCATCCAGTCTGCTAAACAGAATGCTGTTAGGCATTTTCCTTCTTCCCAAAGCTGTGCTCTTCCTTCCTTTAAATGAAAACCTGGCTGGATTTGTGTTGGATTCCCTAAATACGATTTTTTGGAGGCTGGTTTTGTATTGGATTGCCAAAATACGATTTTTGGAGGCTGTTGCCCATCATCTGTATTGCAGTGTAGGAAAATGAGATTGAGTTGTCATCCCCAAATACCCGTGTGCCTTTCTCTGCATTAGAAACTTCCTTTGCTCTCCTCGCTAACATCACAGGCTTTGTGGCTTCCTCACTAAAAAAGTATTTGTTTTAAGATTTTGCCACCAGCACATGGGGGGAGGCTTTGACCTGCAAGGAAAATACCTGTTGAATGCTTTTCCAAAGTTCAGTCCCTCTTTGGGTGGCTGTTGAATTTTTTGACGCCTATGAAGACGGGGTATGTGGGAGCTCCCTGGGAGGCTGGTACAACAGTGTTTGAGACCGCTTGTCTAGACAGAACTCCGATAGCAAACATGAAGTACTGCATCCCAAATCATCTCGGGCACACACATGAAATACAAAATAAGGGCATTGTTCCAGCTTGCTGCTGAGGACCGGAGCATTGCTTCTAGAAGAGATTGCTGAGATTCCCCTAGGGCAACCGAAGATGGTTATTCAGAGAAAACCTGTTGCTTTACTGCAAAGGGAACTTCAGGTAAAAAGAGGAGGAAAAAGCAAATGCATCAGATGGGTAATTTTGTCTTAGTTATAGAAACAAAGTACTTGCAATTTCTGCTGGAACAGAAAACTGAATACAAAGCCATATCCAGCAAACATTTTAATGTGCTTGTAACAATGCCTGTTGGGATAAAATTTTTTAGTTTGATTGTTTTTTGGTTTTTTAAGGGAAGGTATATACAGGAAAAATAAAAAAAAATACAAGTGAGCTTTACCCATGCTGCAGTGTTCTACAGGAAGATGTTGGGGTGAAATGGATTTATTTCTGCTCTCTCCTCCTTGTGATTTGTCATGCTGCAAGCAGAAAACAGCACACTGCATTCTTCAGCAAAATGCTCCGGATAGTTTTGTTTGTCAAAGGTTCTTTGCTTCGGGCCGTATCAACCCTATTTTGAATCCCCTTTCTTACAGTAAGGGAAATGGTTTGTAAAGAGGGCACTGATGTCAACTCACTGCTGTTGATATCATCTAATATCTTCAGAAAATTTCTGTGTTAATTTTTGGTGCAGGCCTTAGTTTGCTTGAATTCAAGTCTACTTTGTTTCTTGTCCCTAATGCATTGTCGCATTTTCTCTTTTCCCAGAGTATCTATTTCCTTTACGTAGTGGAAACTATCTCCCTGTCTTCTCTCCCTGAAATGGCTTGTGGTAGGCTGAAGCCTGTGCTGATCATATCCCATCCTGGTATTGCTCTGTCAAGTGATATAAATATCTTTATAGCGTTTTATTAGCTGGAAGGCTTCCTCACCATTCTTTGCCGAATGCCCAAATGCCACCCGGCATTTCTGTTGCTGTACTAAAGACCCTTTTTTTCTCCTCCATACACTCTCTTCAGCCATGGAAGAGACCCAAGATTAAAAATAGTCTTTTTTTTGTGGTCACTGCATGAAGGTTCGCCTGTCGCATTGAGTTGAATTATTCCCAAATAATGATGCAGTGTTCAACTGTCCGATGTCCCCAGTCTTCTCTCCAGAGCAGCAAGACCTGCATATGGATGTTCAAACTCCAGTCTGTGCCTCTGCCATAGGGGAGTTTCAATCTCCACCCGAAGCCACCTCAGTCACATGAAGGTCTCTTAAGTGCTGTTGTCTCATAGTACAGACTTGGCAACAGTTAAAGTCCAGCAGTTCTCCATTTTTTTTTTTATTAGTAAGGGAAAAGAATAAATAATTAAAGGAGAACTGAGGTTGTGCGGCAGTGCCTTGTGCCACCCCCATCACATCGGAGTCTGTAGACAAAACCTGAAAGGTCTGAGAACCCAGAAGCTCTTGGAGCAAAACATAGCCTAAACGTTAATGCTGTAGTGCTGAGAGGTGGGCCAGTGCCTTTCCTTTCTTATGTCAATAACAAATAGCTTAAACAAATTTGAATAAAAAAAATTTCTTCTTAATCCTTTGACATAAGAGTACGAAGCAGCTGAGACGAGGGAAGAGTTTACAGAATGGAAACTCTGTCTTTGGAAATACTCAGAGCTTGACTGAGTAGGACCCTCGAGCACAGTTATTTAACTTGGAAGTTGCATCCAAATTCACAGTTGTCCCTTCTTTGAGCAGGAAGCTGAACTGGCTGGATTCCAGAGGTCCCTTCCAGCCTACATTATTCTGCGACTTTCAGGGCCCTTGAGCAAAAATGGATTTCAAACAGAAACTGCACTCTGCATAGGATTAAGTTTCACTTTGGGCTTCCTCATAATTAAGTCCTGAGTCGTCTTTTCACCAGCCTTTGATATTGCTGCCTTTGTGGAGAGACTCAGTGTGGAGGTACGTAGAAGATCCACTGGAGAGGATCCACTTCCTTATTAATAGCTTTTTAGTTAATCTCTAAGTAACTGTGCAGCTGGTTAGATGGCTTCGAGGCCAAGAGAGTGCTGAGGCTTTTGTAGGTCTCCTCTCAAGTTAAAGGAAGTCTATTTTAAAGTGTTTCGTCTTCAAGGTTTGGGTTCTGATTGCAGCTGTCTGTCTTTTCTCAGGTTTTTGAGAAAGAGCAGCACTTGTTTCCCTGGCCCTGTTCAGGTTTCTGTAAGGACCGAGGCATCTAATGTGCCAAGTCATCTTCAGTGTACTGCAATGCAATACACTGTAGTACAGTGTACTACTGTTGATGTAAGTTTATTTTTAAATCAGGATGTTGTCCCTTTCTATCTCCTCCTTCTTTCTCCTCACTAACAGAAGAAGAAAAATTTTTAACAGTGAAAACTGAGGTTGCATGTGAGCCTCCTGCTTCTGTTTCCATTTTTAGTCTAGCCAAAGGCTTTACCTCTGAGGATGCAAGCTTCCTTTGTATAGCAAGAAATCACACCGAGCCTGAATGAAGGAGATGTTTGGTTAACCCATGTTGATGTTAAAGTTCTGTTCTTCTAGTGCTTGTTTATGTACATTCAACAAAAATTCATTAAGGTGGCTTGCCCTCTCCTTCATGGCGTGCCACTTAAAGGAAGGACAACTTGTACTCTTTCTTTCACCCAGAGGCACTGGAAATGCAAACTTTGGTTTGACCCACTGAGCTCTGGACATGAAGGCATAAGGATATGATTGTATTTTCCTGCTAAACAAGTTGCCTGGATACAATTCTAGGTAGCTTTGAAGGCTTCGTTCTGGGCACTCTGTGTGTTGAGTAATCTTGCTTACGCCTGGTACACAGAAGAGAAGCAAGTGAAAGGAAAGATTGATTTCTATAGATAGCTGTTTAAATATAAATAATTGGATTTCAGCTAACCCCTTCAGTATGTATTGAGCAATGTGGGCTTCCTTTAGGATCTCTGAAATAATTTTTTTAACCAGTGAAAGTAGAAATGGAATCAAATTCCCCAAAATCATGCCTCTCCTATTTCTGACTAAAGATATTTTATGGGATTTTTTTGTGCCTTGTTATTTTATTGCTTTTCTGGTTTCTTTGGGATAACCTAATTGGAGGCGAGCTGAGGTATTTTGCACCAAATTTGCTCTGGCTCAGTTTAAATCTTGTTGAACAAGTTATTGAAGTACGCCCCTCAGACCATAAGTGTCTCTTACTCCTGCTGTCCTGAGTTTCACTGGTGAAAACAGGCAGCCTTGATCCAAACTTGAAGTTCATATGGAGAAAAACAGACAAAACTGAGGGAATCGTTAACTGGGGACATGAGTTACTAGATGCAACAAATCAAATCATCATGGTCAAAGAAGCACAAGAGAAACACATTAAAGGTTACGCTCTAGCCTGTGCTTCTGTTTCAGTAAAACATCTGCAGAACGAGGCATGCAGGACTGCAGGCTACAGCCAGAGCATTAATATATGAAATTAATTTGACCTCTGAGTTTGGTATTGAAGAGCTGTCATTTTAAAAAGTCCCAAATGTGCTTTGCTAACAGAAGTCTTGTAACAGATCACTTAATTAACATCTGGCTCCCCACCCCACAACTTTGGTTTTCCATACAGGCATCTTCTTGGCTGTAACATTCACCTAACGTGTGGCAGTGAGCACCACTTACATTCTCAAGTCTATAAGCACTGAAAAATCAGAGTAATGTAAATTATTTATTTTTTTGAATGGATCAATAATCTAAATATTGAACAGTTGAGAAATACACGTTTCGAAATGATTGAAATAAGAAAAATGATCATTGATTCTCCAGCAATTCAGTTTTCCAGAGGAGAGCCACAACACCTTTGTATGCAGCTCCTGGGGTTTTCTAGTCGTTACATCCGTTGAATATTAAACTGTTGCATTGCAGGTAAATTTTTGTTTTGCTGTCCTTGCCTTGATATCCTTTAAGTAGTAGTTCTTGGTCAAAAAAAAAAAAAAAAAAGCCTTGGGGGGTCTGTGACTTATCTCATGCTGTAGACTGGTTAATATTCGTGGCGAAGATGAGTGTGAAGCACATGCCCTGGAAGATGAATGTTACTTGGAATTGCTGGGTACCTGGGGAGTTAAATCACTCTGCTCTTTGAGTTGTGTGTGTTGCTATCCTGATGCACCGGTACTCAGTGAAACAAACTGCTGCTGTGTGGTACTCTTCGCTAACCCTTGCCTTGCTCTTTTTGGAGCTGCTGCTTGTCGGTACACTTTAAGAGCTTTGTAGTAGGTGATGTGAGCTTAAAGGCTGCTAGTAACAGCTGTTTTGTGAATTTTATTAACAAATCTAAGTGTAAGGAAAATCACTTTTGGCAAAAACAGATTTTGCCTTGTTTTGGTTGTTTTTTTGTTTAAACAACTAAAAATCCGAGAGCAATTCCATCTTTCTGAACAGCTCTGAAACTGCCTAAGACGCTGCTGACTCCATTAGCAGTTCCCAGCTCTCTTTTTTTGTTTTTTTGTTTTGTTTTGTTTTGTTTTTAAGTTTTTAACCTCATTTCCTAAGATCACGTAACCGCATCATCAGTTTGTTTGCTGTGTCCCTATGCCTGCAACCAAGCTGAGTCCAAGGATGAGGCTGAGAAGGTGCTGATCACTTTGCCTTGTATGTCGCAAAACCATCCTTCCCTTTCACCCTGCTCTCCTGCCAGCTGGAGCCTTGTGAATTTATGAGCTGCCGAGCAGGGAGGGATGCCGTCCTTTGCTGACACGCAGCTTCTAGTTACTGAAGAGGTGGTGAGATCTTTTGGAAGTTTGGAAAAGTCTAAATTCTTGATTAGTTGTCACTAGATGGCTCAAAGGTGAAAGCGGCAGCGTCTTAACCTAAGTAAGCAGTTTTTGAGTGTTCTGGAAAAGCACTGCTTAAAAACTCAGGCTTCTGTTCAGAGACCTCTCAGCCACAGTGAGAGAGCTTAGCTGCCCTTTTTGCCCTCTGAGATCACTTAAAAACCCCTAATATATATAATAAAATATGGCCTGCCAGCAAACATTTGAAGTCAGAAGGTGCAGCAGCAGAATTCTGTGGTGCTCAGCTTCTGCAGTGACATTGAACTACACAAGAACTGCTTCAGAGTGTTTAATTTGTTATCATATATACATGTTCTTCCCCATTATCTCTCTCTATATATATAATTTCCATTAAGCCTGGATGCAGAAGAAAAACTAAAGCAGTGAGCTGTTGCTGCCCAGGCTTTTAACTGGGGAAATGTTGTTTCCAAGCTGAAATTGTTCTAAGTGAGTTTTCTGGTCGGGGTGGAAACTGTAGAGCTGCAAAAAAAAAAATTGTCAAATGATGATTTTAATGCTTGTGTTTGAGGAGCAAAACAAGAAGCAAATACCCCTGTGCGTTGCTGGGTAGCGATGGAGTATACTCCGTGTTCAGCTAGGGATGCCGAGGGCAGGAGCCAGCGGTGGGATGCTGGATGAGCTTATGGGCTCTTGCAGAGTTGGGAAGTGTTTGATTCCCCTCAATGCCCACGCTGTTCTCCTTACCTTCAGCTTGCCTTAAAGATGAATTAATTTGCTGAGCTTTCCAGAGCACCTCGCCTGGGATGTTGCTGATCGTGGACAACTTCAGCTCATACAAATACTCGGCTCATACTTCAGCGAGGCTGCTGCCAGGGTGCCTGGGAGTTGTATTTTTCTCATTTAGCTTCATTTTTGGGCGCTCTGCTTCCACGGCAGATGGCATTTTTATCATGTTTTCAGAAAGTCCATATGGCCTACAAGAGAGAGTATCTCTTTAATTGTAAAACATGACCACCTGTTCTGATTTTAATGAATGCAGTGAGCATTTGTCTTCATGTATCTACTTAAAAATAGCTGCTTCAATTGAATTAAAAAAAAAAAATCAATTGGGCATCAACACTTTGGCTGCTGAAATAATCAATTAATAATTAAGTGGCTAATTTTAGAACCCACTGGCCTTGCCCATTCCCTCGGACTCGTCGTGATCAGAGCAGACAGTGATCGATCGCGCTGCCGACGCCGGGAGGCACACGCGGTGCTGGGGCCAGATGCCGGCAGGCTTCGAGCTGTTTATTGCGACATGTAGAAGGCGAATGCAACTTCGTGCCTCTGCTCTGCAAATGGACTTGTCTTTCCTGCTCTAGCTCTTTCCAGCTGCTCGCACGCAGCCGTCCGCAGGTACCCCTTTTCCCTGCCACCCTCTGAAGGATAAAATCTGGTGCTCAAAAGGTATCCTAATGACGGACCAGCTGGAGAGGGGGTTGAAACTGTGAGCGGGCAAAAACAGGCTTGAAAGGCTTATCCACTAACTGGCTCCTAATAGAAAGCCCTGCTAGAATCATTCTGCTCATTAAAATAACAATTGCCAGTTAACTGTTTCGTAGCTCCCACAGCGGGTACATTGGCTGAGAAATGAGAAAATGCGGAGTCTTTTGGCTCAAGCTTTAAGGTGGAAAGGACCAGGATGCCCAAATCTTGTTAAAGGAGTGTTAAGGCTTAATTCAAAGTCTCTTTGAAAATTAACCTCTTTATTGAATAAACCTTTTGCAACATCATCTTGTCTGAAGCTAATTAAAATACCCGAATGGTAGGGATGTGCTGGGATTTTGGTTGATGGTGTCAGTTGTTTGGAGGGTTATATTTCGGAGGTAGAAGAAAGAGGAGCGCTTGGAAGAGTGCTTGTGGGTACAGCATTTCAGTGGTAGCAGTAAAGGCTGTAATAGCTGTTGGGTTTCAACACAACAGGGTAATTCAGCAGTTCGCTGCCTGGTGTAAGTGACGGGAGAAAGCCTGGCGTGGCTGCTTGAAGCATCTATTTTTACACAGCAAGGAGAGAGAGAGACGGAAACCTCTTACTGGAGAAGACTCTGGTCCCATCTTATGCAGAGAGCAAGATGGTGGAAGCAGCCAGAGAGGAAGGAGACTTGCCTGCTTGCCTTCTTTCACTGCAGGTGTTTCTGACACAGCCCCTAGTCCTGCCACGACCACCAATTAGCCCGTTACTACGGTGAGAAGCTGCCCTGGCCGGTCTGATGGTGGTTGCTGTAGCCTGATCGATGTAAATCCAGTTATCTCTCAAACCACATGGGATTTTGAGGCAGCTGGGTGTTATTTGTACGACTGAGAGCTCTGCTTTGAAATGCTGTGCAAATATAAAAATAACCGTAGCTATTGGCATTTAAATTCATTTCTGTGTAATCTTTGTGATAAACTTCCATTGGTGGGGTGTTATTTCAGTGGGAGGAGGGTCAGAGCAGTTTTCAGCTGACATTGGAGTATCGCAAGTTGCTTGGTGAGAAAGGCGTCCGGCTCGGTTTCCTTGCGTGTGTGTGGCCTTTCCTCCCTGCGCTTCCAGAATAGCAGGGGATAATTAAATGAAGTTCAACATTAAAGGCTGAAAGTCAGGAAGGGAGAAGCTTATTAACCTTGTTGAGTGGGAAAGAGCTCTGGGGGTGTTTGGGGCTTGGGTCTCGGGGGGATTTCTATTCTTATTTTTTTATTTTCTTGGGAATTGACATTTAGTTGCGCAGAAAATAAATCTATCACTAATTCTGTTGCAGTCCCTTTTATGTGGTTGTGGCACTGCAGCACATCTGTGAATTAAATCTTAAGAACTGGAATTTAGTCTGTTCTCTTATGAGCAGAAATGCTAATTCTCTTTTGATTGGTAATAAAGTCAAGGGAGAGAAGCAAAGAACAAAAGTATGGAGGTTACCCATTTAGAGCAAGCATGAGAAATTTAATCCCTATTTTCCACGATCCAATTTAAGTAGCAGACAGACTGAGTTTTTAGCCTCAAGTTCTCCAACAGGGGACAGCTTGAGGAAGGAGAAGGGGGTGCAGGGAATTAAAAATGGCAATTAAGTGGCCAGGCAGGGAGCCAAGAAGGTAGGCAGGAGAAGCGAGAGTCCTTTTAGCTGTTGGCTTGCACATGGGCCAGTTGAGGTTTGCGGGAAGACACGTGTATGTGTGCACACATGTGGATTCACCTTTTTTCCCCTCGCTGACTCTTTGAAAGGCTGCTTGGACCTTTACAGACTGAATTTTGGGGCTGTTTTAAGAAGTCTGCTTAAACACTCCTTCGCTATAGTGCAGACTGTTTATCCTTAAAGGAGGCTTTAAGTGAGTTGTAGAAGCTTCAGGCAGGACTTCAATTGTGAGATGACTGTTAGAGGTCCCGTGCATCCTTTCCAACTGATTAAATTTTGCCCCTTTTCTTTCATATCTCCAGATCACTGTGTTCACTACTACGATCTTCGCAACACTAAGCAGCCGATCATGGTGTTCAAAGGGCATCGCAAGGCAGTCTCCTACGCAAAATTTGTGAGCGGGGAAGAAATTGTCTCTGCGTAAGTATTGCCTTTTATGTATCTAAAAACTTCGTAGCCCTTTCTTTCTCGCGCTCTTCAGGGCCATCGTGCAAGTTCACCTGCGTGGGTGGGTGCGTGCGCTAGCTGCTGTGCTTTTGGGAAGCAGATCCTTGCTTTTTCTTCTAAGACAAAAATAGAAATTCATTCCTTGTGTCACGTGGCTCTGCTCTGTCTTGTGGAGCTAAAATGCTTAAGGGGGATATCAAGACAACTAGATGCAGCTCCTGACCACAAGCCCTGACTTTGGGAAGCTGCAGGTGGACTCTCCTTCTATGAAGTGCTGTGTGTGCTGAGGATGCTCCTGACCAGAGCTCTGCTGTAGAGAAGACTGCTGGCAGAGCCCTGAGGGTAGTAATCTCCAGTAAAACACAGGGGATGAGTGACAGAAGTGATCAAATGGTACTGCTATGTCTGAAGAGGAGGTTTAGCCATCAGCCTGAAAGAAACGCGAGTAGGACTGACTCATCTGTTCTCCAGTAATTTACTAACCTGCTCTGTGAAGGCCGTTTTTAGGATTATACTTGGGTTAGAAAGTAGACAAGGAGAAGTTGAGTTTTGTGGTCCTAATGGTGTGCAGCTTTTCAGCCGGGCTAGACCATAAGGTCTGCTATGGAGGCCCTGAAGAATAATATTCTACAGCTTCTGTTCAGTTGCATGGCCAGATGTGGCTGCCCCAAAGCCAGATGTGGCTGCCTCAGTTGTAGGTAGGTTTTCAACCACGTGGGAATGAGCGTGTCTGTCAGATCACATAGTGAAAGGTTTGAGTGAATGGCTACAAGTATCTTTAATAAACCAGAGGTGAGCCCCTCTTACATGCTGGGGAAAATGCAAGTAATCTTGGGGGACTGCAGGGAAATGTTTGATCTCGACAACCTCATGTATAACACCCGAGGGCAGCAGGGGTGGCTCCCAGGGGTAGATCTAGTCCCAGGAAGTATGCCTGCTGCCTTGTACCAAGCCAGTGATAAACGAGCTTGGCTCAGTCCTGTGTTTTAACGCGGTTTTCTCTAGAAGCCTGGAGCCAAAGCAGAGCATTTAAGGTGTATTCAGGCTGCTAGTGAGTTACTCTGAGCTGAGCTGTGTGGTGGAAGATTCCCTGGTGGTTTCTGGTACTGTTCATATTTAATCAGCTCCTCTCTTCTTATTTCCATTAACATTATGAGGTGCAAATTCATACCTAGAACACAGAGAAAATTAAATTTAATGCTTTGAACCAAGTCTGGGTAAGAAGAAAGTGTTTAATAGAAGCAGGAGTAGACTGGGAATGTTTTACAGCCATGATCAAGTGCAGCATCATCTATGGCATATTTCAGGACAGAATGGCCCTGTCCTGCTTGAGCTGATGATCTGAGAAAGCTTATCCCACAGTCCTGGGAGGAATATCGATATTGCTGTCAGACTTGGACAGGCAACAACAGGGTGAAGGGACTAAGTGGAGGGTTCACCTATCTTTTTCTGCATGAACAGAAAGAAATGTCAGAGAACAGATTATTTTTCATGTCTGTCTTTTTGCAAATTGAGGAGAGGAGACAGCAATAGTGATTCCCAGAAATCAAGCACTGATTTCTTCAAAGAAAAAATTATATGTATATTCAGATTCTCTAGATTTCTAGCTAAAGCTGTTTTATAGATTGCATTGATTTACTTTGCTTGTAGAGTTAGGTTTTGACCTCAAGGGTGTTCAGAACTGCCTGGTATTTAGCACAACACATTGATTGCAGTGCTGATTTACAGAGAGAGAGATTTAACAGAGCAGCTCATCTATGATATTTTTTTGGAGAGGGTATGAAACCAGAAGAGCAGTGTGACACCAGCAGGACCAGTGGCCTTTTCTTCTCCTTGCAGTCCGGGGACGGATAACTTTCTTCTTTTACGGCATGCTTATCCTAAGCAATGCAAACGCAGCTAGCGCTTGATGGGAATTTGTTAACAGTAAAGCATTCCATTAGCAATAGACTTTTACTGTGTTTATTTTAACGAAGAGATCTAGAATGTACGCTACTAAACTATAGAGGTTAAGTGCATATATATATATATATGAGGTCTTCTTGATGGGTTAGCTAATAGCAGAAGCTGTCACAGGAATCTGACTTGTAGACCAGGCATTAGTCTTTTGCTGCTTTACCCTGTCCTTAGAAGTTTACTTTCCAGGCAACTCTGAAGCTTTTAAAAGCAGCGTTTTAAAAATACAGCTGCCCTAATAGCACAGAAGACACCTCCCTGTACTTGTGGGCCAAAAAGCAGTAGTATGCCCCTTTTTGCCCTTTCTGTGAGCTATGCTGCTACTGTGATGGTAAGGACAAGAGATGGGAAGGGAGAGTGAGCGGCAGCGTGGGGCAGTGGTGGATGAGGAACAAGCATCGGGCAGAGAAGGTGAATACTCTGTTTTAGGGATGCCCTGGTCAAGACCTGGGACCAGGAATGCACTCCTCCTCCTTAAGTCATGGTGTTACAGATGAAGTTCATACCTTCGTTCTGATCTGACCTCATGCTATTATTACAAATGACTAACAAATCTTGCTGCAGCTCTCTTATCACTCCTTTGTCATTCCAGCTGTCATTGAGGGCTGAGATAAGGTTTTTGCAGTACAGCACGAGGTGTATCTCTACTCTTTTTGTGCTATATTTTTTGGTAAATGTGACATTGGTGCAGGGCTAATTTGTTACATCGTTGGTAATAATATTTGATGTATATTGGGTGGGGGTTTTTTTCCCTTCAGGTCTTGATATTCAGAAAGCAGCAAGGTTGGGTGATGTGGCTTGTAAGAGGGGAGCATTATCTACCTCCCTTTTCTCCCACCCAGGAGGCTGCCAGGTCCTGCTCCCAATCTCTTTCAAATTTAAGATCACAACAGCACTACCCATTTCCTCAAGGGTGGTTTCACAGGGCTCCATTCCCAGCACATCACCATTTGCTGTTCCCCTACTGTGAAGCGTATTGACGTACGTCAGTGAGTGCCAGAATATCAGAGCCCGGCGATTGCTAGAGAATAATGCCTGGGAAGTGAGAGGGGCTCATGCCCCTTCAGGTCTTTACCCCTTCAGGGTAAAGAAGTTAATCCTATATGTCCCAGAAACCTGGGATATTGCTATTTCAGTTGAGCTCTGCCAGGCAGAGGAGACTATCTCCACCTCCTTTCCTTCGCCAAAGGGAAAAATGTTTGCTCACAGTAAATAGAAAAACGGTTTGAAGGCAGGTATGTTCGCATGTGGGGGAACAATGGAGAACATCAATTTTGGTTTAATCCCGACAGAGTTTGTGTATTTTTTTAATAGTAATATTTAGCTTTGCTGCCAAGGTGAAAAAAGTGGAAGTTTGAGATCTGTATCTATGCAGTCTCAATTATACATGAGCAAACCACATCAGTTTAATGGTAATAGCAACTCTGAGCCCCATAGGTTTTATATGCTGCTGCGTGGTATTGGGCAGGAGGAGAACATGCATTCAGGGCAGCTGGAGGCGGGTGAGGAGGAGGAGGCTGCTTCCTACTTGAGTCTTGTAATGGCATGAATGAGAGTTTTAGCCAGCAGAGAGAAGGGAACAGATTTTGCCCATACTGTAGAGGTTTTTTTAAAAAAAAAAACTACAACAACAAAAAAAAAAACCAAAACAAAAAACCCCCACAATTCAGTGTGTCCTGGATCTGTAAAGATCTGGAGGAGGCAGTGGTGGCCCAGAGGCAGTAGAGTTCAGTGGAGGACTCTGCAATTCATAGGAGAAAGGAAGAGTAATAGTTGGGGGAAGCTTTTTATTCAAACATATAATGCGTTTTGACAGGCTTCTAAAATAACGTGATACCTTTCTGAGCTCCAGCTGAGTTGCAAGTGATTGAAAGTGGGATAAATCTCCTGGAGTGCATTAAGATTTCAACATTTACATTGCAAGTAGGGTGTTAAGGAGCAGCATTGCAAGCGAGGAGTGCCTGCCATATGGCAGCAGGGTAACTTTAGGTATTGTTTTCAGGTCAACAGACAGTCAGCTGAAGCTGTGGAACGTAGGGAAGCCTCACTGCTTGCGGTCCTTCAAGGGTCACATCAACGAGAAGAATTTCGTAGGGCTGGCATCCAATGGAGACTACATCGCCTGTGGTGAGTAGAGCAGCCATCCTGCCAAACGCTAATGGGACTCCTTGGAGCTGGTGCCTCTCCTGCTGCAAAGCACACCGGCAACTGTACCATGCAGCTGCACGGGTTTTTTGAGAGAGGATTGTTGTGAACGTCCACCTTCCTTCCCTTCCCAGGGAAAGGCGTAAGGAGCCCTGACCTGAGGGGGTCTGTACTTGGTTTTGCCCCATTTCAGTTGAGTTCTTCATGTATTATGATTAAGACTTGTTGTCACCAAAAGTCAGCTGCTAATGTAACCACTGTTGATGTGACATGTCCTTCAAGTTTATCAACCGGCATATCCTCATCCTTCTAAGGAAGGGCAAGTAGCCTGGACCACACGAGTGGTCCTGTACTTGTCACTTAGTACAGCATTCTGCATGGCGAAGCGCTAACGCTCTCGTTGTGAACAACTCCCTGTGATGCTATGTCATCCTGAAGCAGTTAGCCCGTTGGTGGTTTCTGTCCTTTCACCTCTTAAGTTGGACTGTTGAACCTCTGTAAATCCATGGATCTTGGTGGGAAGGCAGTGACAGGCTGATTGCTGTGGGATGAGCAGGACAGCTGTGCCAGCACTGAAGGGAGGACCTTTGCTTGTGTATACTCTGATCTCTGTACAGCTTGCAAGGCAGAAATTGGGATGGATTTCTAAATAAAGCCTGCACACTGTCTAGTCTCTCGTACTTAAACCTCTACAGACCAAACTGTCATACTTGATTACAGCAGGCAAAAGTGAGACGGTGCTACCTGCCTCAGAGCTGAAACGCCGAGCAGGCTGGCTGTAGCGGTGTTTCGTGTGGTAGCGTAGATGCTCTGCCCTAAGGAAGTTATGGGGGACGGTTGGGATCCTGTAAGTTTTGCAAGTGGGCTGCGTACTGCAGTTGTCTTCTAATAAATCCTGGTCCTGTTATTAAGCATCATGAAAGTTTGCTGTGGAGCACTGCCAGTTGCCAAGGCACCGCAAGCGTGATGATGATTACGTGGAGGAAATGTCTGGTCTTGTCTTAAACAATGAAAGAACTAAGAAGCCTTATTTCTGTGCTTGCTACCAGAACCTAATCTTGTATTTTTTTAATTTTTATTTTTTATTTCTAGGAAGCGAAAATAATTCCCTTTACCTATACTATAAGGGCCTCTCAAAGACACTGCTGACATTCAAATTTGATACAGTCAAAAGTGTCCTGGACAAGGACCGGAAAGAAGATGACACAAATGAGTTTGTGAGTGCTGTATGCTGGAGGGCACTACCAGATGGGGTAAGCTTTCTGCTCAGGCATCCAGCTGCGTGCGAAAGGAATGCCTCTTGCTTTCTCATGAACTAGCATTGCTGAGGGTTTGATTGCACTTGGTATTTTCCCGTTTATGGGTATTGCAGATCAGTGTGAGAACGTGAAGATCTGCAGGGTAACACAAATGCTGGGGGATGCTGGAGGAGAAGGGACTGCTATGCTCTTAAGCACCCAGGTGGAAGAGTTGAATTTCTCTGCTTGGTACCTGAAATCCCAAAAGCAGCATTGTATTTTTGTCACTTAATGTTTTTTGTAGGTGCATTAGCAGATTTCTTTCATTGCTTTAATGAAGTCACCTGCAGATACTTGCTGTGGAGCCTTATCTCGATGTTACTGGGTCTGTATGGGCTTGCTCATTGAAATACAGCCCCCGTGTTCAGATGAGTAGATATATAAAGGAGGTGAGCCCAGGCTGCAGTCACCTCAACGACTGTTCCACTGACACTTAATTCATATACATAGCATGTGTACTAATGCAGGCAGACCTGACGCAGCTTTTGTGAGAGTGGCCTTTTCGGCAGGAAGCTGCTCTGTAGAATAAAATGCTGCTTTTAAATTCAGAGTGCTCTTGAAAACCTACATTAAAAAAAAAAAAAACATGAGCAAGTAACTCTCTTGTATGTACAAGGGTTTGCAGATCAGATGCTTAATGGGCTCGTTGGGAGGGAGAGGAGAGGAGCTCATCCTTAAATACAGTCTTCTTTCCAAGTAGCTAAAGTGGAACGTTGCCTAATTGATGTCCTGAGATGTTGTATTCACAAAGATAGTGTTTTGGAAGGGTAGTGTCTATCAGTCTGTTTCCGTATGAAGAAACTGCACCCACAACTGTGATTCAGTTGTCACTGGCATCAGCTTACTTCAGATAGACGCTTCTGAATCAAAATAAAAATAAACCCGAGCATCTGAAATTGCACTTTCGATTTAAAAGCAAAAAGTGGGCTCTTGTGTTTGAACGGTGGACATGAGACTAAGTGATGTAGGGTCACCAGCTTCTTTCGGGCTGGGGATTTAGGACGACGTGGTAGATACCAATGTCACGTCTCAGATGAAGAGTGGCTGTTTAGAACTTGCGTAATCCATCTTTCTGCTGGGTAAAAATGTGCTGCGGGAACCTGTGTGTCCAGAAACGCCCTTTCCTGAACTTTCTTCACTGCAGTGTTTCTGTGTTGGGTTGTTCTGCCTGCTGACCTCCTGCACAGCTTTTCTGCAGGCAACAGACTTAGAGCGATGTCTCACCCCGGTGTTATTTCTGTTGCCGTTTGCTCCTTATCAGCTTTTTCTCTGATTAATGTGCTTTACTCTGATAGACCTTCTGCTTAAGTGGCTGAGAAACTTCTGAGCAGTCACCAAGGGCTGTCAAGCAGTTCTTCATAACCAGTATGAAAAATATTGTGTAAAAATGTAATAGTTAAATCAGGCCCATCAAGATTGTACCAAATAACATTCAGGCTTCACTCCATTAAGCAGCATTCAGAATCCATTGCTATTCTGATATTTTTTCCATCATTCCTCTGCTTTTCCCTGGACTGCTTCTAAATTAGCCTGTTTCTCCTGCGGCAGCCACAGTACCTGCCTCTCGTCTGTAACGAAAGCAGCAAAAGACGCTTGTGAGCCGAGAGCACTGAGTGGTTTACTTCTGTGTTTCACCTCTGCCTGTGGTGCGTGCCATCCTGCTTCACATAGTGAGCAAGCAGCCTCACTTGCTTTTGCCAAGAGGCCTTAATGCTTCCTTGCACCATATCTCCAGCCCCCCCGAGAGAAGGAGTACTCTTCACTGATGCAGCCGCACATTCCTCTTCCCCCTTGTGCCGGAGCAGCGGTCCTCTCTGACCTAATTGAGACTTTGCTCATGTTCTTAGGAAATTAAATTACTGCACAGCCAAAGGTCACTGACGTCCACAAAGTCTTGCTCAAATGATGAAACTCTTTTGTTCCCCATTTCGATAACATTTCTTAAATTTGGCATAGAATTTTTCAAATGAGCTTCGTATATATGGGCTCCTCTGAAAGCTGACATGTTTTTTAATGATGCTTGGATGAACTAGAGAAGGCCTTTGCCTCACAGTGCTGTCAGCATCTGTGGGAATCGGGGAACCCACAGCCTATTTCTGGCTTAATTACAGCCTTTGATCCTGGGTGAGTCACTCTGCCTTAGTTTCCTAATTATAAGAACTACCACACCTACCTTTCACCGCTGGCAGTGATCGCGCCCGCTCCGCTGAAGGGCGCGTGCGTCGAAGCAGCTCCAGCAGCGCCGCAGAGCTCGGCGCGGGCAGGGAGCACGGCAGGTAAGCTTTATCCTGCTGTGGGCGTGCTGTTCTGCCTGCGTTGCTGGGCTGGTTCTAAGCCATCTCGCTTGTCTCTGTGCCATGGTCACTGGGCAGCAGTTCCATTTGCTACCCGGAGTGTTTCTGAGGAGGGGAGATGCGGGCGCTGTGTGCCAGCCTTTCCCCAGGGCTCCCCGGTGGAGCAGACTCTCCTTGGTTTCCCAACGGTGTTGCTCTCAAGGATTGTTCTTTAATTAACCTTTTGAGATGAGATGAGTTTCAGATCTGTCAGTTATCTTGGGAAGCATGAGTACATGTACTCCTTCACTTCATGCACTTAAGTGCAAAATCTCAGATCCTAATTAAAACTTAACTAAAACTTTCAGAAGAAATGTAATTGATTCTTTCTTAAATCTATTTTTGTGTAATTCAAGCTTTTACTTCCTCCTGAGCTAAAGTCAAGCTGTGCTAGCAGCCCTTGCCAGAACCCGTCTTCCCCCCCTCCCCGTCTGTGTTGGTTTTCCTTTGCTTACGAAGATGCGGGGACCTTTTTGCTAGAGCTGTCACCTTTCCAACCACAGAGGTCCAGCCAGCACCTTCTTTCCACCTGTGTCAAAAAGCCATAACGAGGGAGAGAAATTGTTCTCTGTAAGTGTTTATTAGCATTTTGCATCAGGCTTACTCACTTTATAATATACCTGTGCCATGCTTTGTTTCTGGTACCTCGGTAAGGTTTAGCCAGCTTGATTTGAAACGTGGATCTGGTCTTGAGATTGGAAAATACATTCTTCTATTTCATTAGCATGGAAGCAGACAATGCTTTTACATATAGGGATGCTCTTGCATAGGGAAAGGAAATTATCGTAGTGGTAGTAGCTCACTGCAGCTAGGTGCGGAGAGATGTCTCATCTATCTTGAGAAGGTCGCTCCAGTTATGTCTAGGTACGTAGACAGTAGCTGGAGGAGATTGGTTTGTACTTTGTTTTCCCTTACGGACCCTACGTGGCATTTTCCCTTGTCCTAAAGGGAACACCTTTTGTTTGGACCTGCTTTGCCATATAGCAGAGTTTGAGATGTGCTTCATACAGCTGTGTTAAATAATTGCGTCTCAGGTAGCCCCTTTCCCAGTCATGGTTGGTGTTTCTCAGAAAGAAGCTGTCAAAAGAGAAACCAAGGCTGAGCCTGCTCCCAGGACAGCAAAAAGGTATTACTGCTGAACGCAGAAGCAATTTGATTATGTAGATTAAGCATGGCTCAATCTATCATAATCACTGTAAAGAAGCCATTTAATTTTGTACCTGTTTGCATGAGTATTCATTACTGCCGATAAGCAGGTTAGCCAGGGAAAGATTTCTCAAGCAGAAATGTCGAGGCTTTGATACCTGCAGATAAGAGCAGCAGAATGCCGTGCAAATTAGCTTAGGTAAACCTTTATGTACATATATTTTTCTTTTAGAGGGGTAAAGAAGGGAAATCCATTGAGAACAGCGCTGTAGACTTGAACCAAGTCATGTCACTCGGCGAGCGCATGCGTGGTGGTACGTGCTGGATGGACGCAGAGGTCTCCGGGCACTTGAGAGGAAGGCTGTGAGAGCGGTGGAATGGCGGTGCTATGAAAGCATCTCCTCTGCCTGACGGGGGAGAGCAGAAACCCGTCTGTGTGTTTTTTCACCTCGTTGTCGCTCTTCAAAAGTCATTTTAATTTAGAGGAGTCTCAAAACAATCATCTAGCCGTGAGTGAAAGAAGCGGGCTCTGGGACTCCAGGCTTCAGGTTGCCTGTAGGCACTGTCGTATGATGGAAGTATCTTCGTAATTAGTCTTGAATCTCTGAACTTCTCTTTCTTAACCTTAAGAGGATGGAAATACTCCCTTCAAATAGGTTTTTGGTGCAGCTCTTCAGAAAACCAAGCCTTTCTTCCATTTATTTTTCCTTTCCTCTGAACGTCGAGCTTTGTTTCTTAATGATGTCTGGCTTGAATTCTTTAAATAGAAACCTGTAATTGTACCGCAATAAGCTGGTCACTTAATAGGGCTGCAATCATGTTCACTGATGAAAAGTAGCCATCTTTTGTTTCCCAGTAGCCTAATAAACAGTACACAACATACACAGGAGCTGGTCAGGGACTGATAATTTACCATCAGCAAATTGGCTCCCTTCACTGGAATTAATTTAGCCAATACAGATTATTTCGGGAAATGATTCATTGCCATTTTAAAGCGCTAATTAATTTGGATGACTTACGAACATTAAAAATGAAACCTCCTTTGTCATTTCCAAATAACCAAATACTTACTCAGTGTCATTCTTAAGTAACTTGTATCGACTGTAACTACATTTCTTGTGACTTGAAATATGAATTCCACTGGCATTTGGGGGGAAAACAAGTGTAAGACTTGATTTGGTTTTTCTTTTTTTTTTTTGGTTCCGCTTTGCCGCTGAAATTTTAAAGGCTCAAAATTGGTGAGAATTTTGACTTCCAGCTTCAACGCATTGTTGTTTTATTTTTGCAGCATCCTCAACTAGTTGTTCAGATGTCGGTTAAGATACACCTAGGTAGTAATCTAAAGCTGTTGAGATAAATGCCTGCCTGGAGCGATCAGACCCAAGCTGTCCCTTGCCTGCCTTTGATACCAGCTGCTGGCACAGGTAGCAGCGTGAGTATCTCCGACCGCAGTATTTTCAGGGAGGGTGCCTGCTGTTTTCTGACTCATCCTTTCTTTCCTAGACCAGGGCTGGCCCATAGCAATCGTGTGCAGCATCTCCCAAACCGGTATTCTCGCAGGTTATTCTCTGGTGCAGCACCGCGCTGCTGCTTCGTCCTGGAAACGCGGTGGTCTTCAGCTTCTCCCTCATGATTGAAATGCACAGCAGTTTACGGGAGGCTGAGGGTGATGTGACTTTGATCGGGTTTATTCTACTGTGTTTTCTCCCCCTCTTGAAAACCTTCAAAGATTTTCCTCCCTCCTGTGGAAGCTGTCTAAGCCCTGTAGCATGCGTGCTGTGAAGCTCGCAGCTGTCTGTGTGATGTCTTCCCACTCCTCTTGACATGCCCTCTGCCCTCTGGCCACTGGCAATGCTTTAAAAAAGAAGTTTTCTTTGACTTTTATTACTGCTGCTTCACGCTTTCCTTAGTAGTAAATTTATTTCTCTTCCATCCTACCTTTTTCATGTCTATTCCTCCCTTACTTATATGAAGATCTCAAGTCTTTGTTAAAAACGAGTGGAACCCAGAATATCAAAGTATATATCACACGTGCTTGATCCCTCCCCCCGCTGCCAAATCTTAGCATATGACTTATGTATACCAACACACGCTGTATATATTGTTTTATATGCTGCTTGAAAACTATTTTCATATGCAGAATAATTTCTACCTTGCAGATAAAAGATGTCACAAGTTCACTATGTATGCTTCTCTGTGCTGAACGTGCTCATATACTTTCATACCCATATCTCTTCAAATGCTCATTTGGGGCTCTATTTTTTCCGTGGCTAAGGAGAATTAATTAAAAAATACTCAGGTGACTAACAATATTTTACTCCTCATCACAACCCTTGGAGTCCAACTGCAGAGAACCTGGTGGAAAGGAAATCATCCTCTATTAAAACAGTTCGTGCATTATATTGAAATCTCAGTGTGTTGACACTTCAGTCCATGTGAAAGACCATCTTGATAATGTGATTATGCAAATGACAGGCTTTAGGAGAAAGTGTTTAATTTTGAGTCTTCTGTAGAAGGAGAAAAAGATTGGTAAATGTTCTTCTGGTATTGCCTCTCCCCAGTTACAGGACACGCTCTGAGCTCCCTCCCGGTGAGGGCAGTCACTTGCCGGACTGCGCCGCTGCCGCAGGCGAGCGTGGGCTGGGGTGAAGGGAGTCAGGCGGTTCCCCGGTAACCCCAACCTCTGTCCGCTGCACTCCTCATGTCTAGTGTGTGTTTAGGGGGAGGAAGAAATGTATTGCACCATTTATTTTGCTGTTTCAGGGCTCAAGGTGGCATGCTGGTGGGTGGCTGGTACATCCGTGCCGCTGCTAACTCTTCTGAGATGCAGAGCGGCTGGCCGCGCCGCCGATGCGAACAGAGGGGATGAGTCTGTCGCTTTTGTTCGGCTCTGGAAGTTCAGGTCCCCTGTGGTACTGCAGCACTGATATCATTCTAGCTTCTATTTTAAGAATAACTTCTCCAAGAAATGTAGGTGGCTCGGGTTTTTCTTCTTTGCTGGTTTTAAGTTTACATTTGCAAACTCAATTTCTCTCTCCTCCTGCAAGGTGAGGCATACTTTTCCCCCCCCCTGCATAATCGCAGAAAATTGCCAAGGGATTGACCTTTTTTTTTTTTAAGTGAAGGCAGGTCAAAGTTACACATGATTCGTGAATGAAGGCAGCATTTACTCTTTCAGACTTTAACAGCTGATATTTGCTTGCCAGTGTGTCTCTTCTAATGCCAAGAGAAGTAGACGGCTTGCTGTAGGTAGGACTGAGGTCCTTTTTATTAGTCATCTCTTTCCTAGAGCAAGTGAATGACATAGTGGTCAACAAAACTCTGAGTACTCTTGACATTGCAGCTACAGTAGGTGATCCCGATGGTGCAGCTGTACAGATAATTGATTGCAGTTCATTGCTGGTGCAAGCAGAGGTCCGAGCAGGCTCTTGTTGTTTCCTAGGCTTTAAAAAAATAAGAGCATCCCAACGCAATCACAAACTGTATTGCTGTGATACATGCTGTGAGCTGGGGACGCAAAGAAGTCTCTGTGCAGTTGTCATTAAACTTGTAAGTGGATGTTTCTCTCCTGTGGGGACGCTGCTGCTTTAGTAATCATCAATTCTTTATTCAAGTATGAGGGATTTTTTTAACAGGTGAACCCAAGTCAGGAATTCACCTGGAATTCATTCCTGACTCCATCCCCAACTCCCTACTGAACCATAATGTTACAAGGTACAAGTTGAAGTGCAGCAGTATGTATTGTGTGGCCCTTCCTTCACATCAGCTATTTCCCAAACAGTACAACCTAATAGAAACTTGTTTATATTAGGGTGATACCCAGGTTCACTCTTACACTATATATTGGAGTGGAGAGAGAAAAAGAGCAGATTTGTATGCAGAGACATTTGCTTTTAGAATTAACTAATTGTACAACTGTTCTCTCCTTTTCCCACTCAACCTCTGCAGGGCTGCTGTTGAGCCCTTTGGTCTGAACTCTGATATGTATCCTGCTGGGTTCTAGAGACACTGATTAAATAATTGATTAGGCTGTTGTAAGGTTTGGGGTTTGGTTTTGGTTTGGGATTTTCTTTTGTTTTGGTTTGGTTTTGTGGTTTTGTTTTTTTTTTTTGGATGATGCCTGGAAACCTACTTAGCATGAGTTGTAAGCTCCTCTCTTCCCGTGCTTGTTCTTAGCGTTGCACCTTTGCCTCGCGAGCATTTTGCCCTCTGTTGCCCAAGGGATTGGAGGTGGCAGGCGTGCACTCTCTCTTCCCCCACAACTCTTTGCTTTTGGGTAGGAAGGCTCATCCCTAGCATTTTCTGGGGATTTTATAATGTATGTTATGTATAGGGTCCTGGAACAGAGCCCCCTGAAAGCAGTAAGTCATGGCAGGAGCCAGGCAAGTCTTGCAGGTACTGAGCCAGCATCTACTGCCTGATCTCAAGCTCCGACCAAAGCTGGTCTCTGAGTCAGAGCATCTCCTACGTGAGCAGCCTTTGCTTTACTTTCCACTGCTAGGTTCATGCTGGCTTTTTTTTTTTTTGAAGTGCTATCTCTCTGCTGAAGTCTTTGGTTGGCAGAAAGTGCCAGTGAGACGAGGTCTGAACGCTCGGAGCAGATCTCAGGAAGTCGGGCAGTATTCAGTGTTTCATGAAGCAGATGAAGGGGTCATTTAAGATGGGAGCTGCAAGGGTAAAGCTGTGTTTCTCAACACGTAGTCAGTGCTAAAGGAGGACTCTGGTATCAGACCAGCGAGAGCGAAGCGAGAGTGAGTGAATTAGGTTCTGAAAAGCCATCGGCATTGGGCTAACCACCGCTTTTGAAGTCAGCTTCAATGCAGCAGCAGAATTCCCACACCAAGGGTGTTTGAAACCCTCGCCACTGGTGGTCTGCTGTCGCGGGTGTTTGAAGGTGGGTTTATAACCTCATTCCCTCTAACAAGTGATGCTGCTTCAATTACAGTCAAAGCAACCTCACAGTATTGTCGGGGATTTTTTCTTCCATTTTTCAGTACGTCTGCTAATGGCAAGTCCTGCCAGGCCACCGCTATTCAGTGGTCGCAGCTCATGAGCTGCATCAACCTTTTGCTCTAGTGCTCCTAATTAAGCAATTTTAATAGCAGAATTTAATGTTTTACAGAGTCTAAATGAAGTGGAGAAAATACGAACTGATTTTTTTCTTCTTTCCAGCACAAGATTTTGATCAGATAATTTAACCTCTGGGTGAAATGGAGGTAGAAGCATTTATGCACAGGTGGTTTTCTATGCAAAAGCTTTACTCTGTGTGGGTCTCTGCATTCATATAGTTACTACTTGGCTTTGCACAACTGTTCTGAAGGTTTTCATATGCATTCTGCCCTTCTTTTATCAGTAACAAAACCCCAAAGCGTTTTGAAACCTGGTAACTTGTGACCAGCTTAATGCCAATTATGTTGAATGTTAGTAAAGCAAAAATTAAGACTTTTATGACACTTGTAAAAAAAAAAAAAAACCACAACTGCTCAGACTGGTTTTCCAACAGCAGCACAGATTTGTCTCCTTTTGACCTATTTTAAGTAAGACTTAATTTCCTTTTGGTGGTGTTCTGATCTAATTCTAGCTAATGCTAGATGTGCCAGCTATGTGCATGGAGTGAAAACAGTCGCTCCTTTGAAAGCAATCTCGTGTCTGAATTGAAACTACCCTGGATATGTAATTATTTTACATAAGATACAGAATTATAATAATCGGTCCTTTCTAAGGAAGGGAAAGCTAGTATGGCAGGAAAATGATGTTTAGTAATTTAATGAGTACCTTTTAGACAGAAATTATACTGTTAAATTTGGGGTTGTGCAGCTGAATGGAGTTGCGTTTACTCTTGCACCGAGGTGTTTTGAATTCTGTGAGGGAAGCACGGCTTCAAACAATTATGTCTCATATATTATTGTATATCATAATCATTTCTGAAATTCTTACCTGGTTGCCAAAGCTGGAGAGGAGGGAGCTGTTTGGTGCAGTACTGGATTTTCTAGTTTTACTTTAGTATGTCTGAAGTCAATATTAAGTTAAGCAGAGAAGTATAGCCGGGGCAGCCTGGGGAGCTGGCAGATGAGACAGTGCATTGTTTCCCATTTACTTACGATAATGAGAGATACTGGAGGGAAGATAAGCAATATTACATATACTGGGAAGAAAGATTGGTTCAGATCCATTAAATTAAAAAAAAAAAAGTTCCTTTTACCTGTAATCTGCAGATAGCACATAAATTAACTGCAGCAGGAGGAGGAGAAGCTGCATCCTTCCTCACTACCTGCCTTGGCAGAGGCTTAGCATTGCAAGCCAAGTATCCCAGTGTAAATCAGGCATAAATGCTGTTTTCTTCCTAGTTTCTAGGTTGATGAGTTGAGACCTGGTTGCCTTTTTCTTCCAAAACATACCTTCTACAAAGCCGACTGCTCTGGCCAAGATTTGGCCAACCACCAAATAACAGCAAGCAGGTCTAGTCTGGGGAGTATGTGCTTGGGGGGTGTATTGACTCCTTTAGAATGAAATACCCTTGATTAAAATAGGAGGTTAATAGTGCTTCTGCCTGTGCCTTGCTTCACAACCTGCACATTATCCCCAGCATTTGAAAAGATAAATTTGGGCCAGCAGGAGTAAAAAGAAAAAAAAAAAAAAAAAAAGAGAGAGAAAATGAACTGAAAGTGAAATACAAATGTCCTTATTCAGTTCAAAAGGATTCATCTCGCTGTCAGCTTTCTGTTTTTGTTAAGTTCATGCTTGGCTTGACGATGCAAAAAAAGAAACTTAAATTGTTGGGAAATGC
This sequence comes from Phaethon lepturus, assembly GCF_000687285.1. Lineage (NCBI taxonomy): Eukaryota > Metazoa > Chordata > Aves > Phaethontiformes > Phaethontidae > Phaethon > Phaethon lepturus. The sequence continues at coordinate 63,832 of NW_010565069.1, forward strand.
ATGAAAAGCTGAAGTAAAACAGGAGTTAGCAGCTTCTGAAACTTTTCTTCTAGTGTTATAGCAGGCAGCAGCCTGCGCTGGGAGCTTGGAAATTTTCTTTGTTTCAAAACTTAAGAATATGTATATATATTTACCCTGCCAAAAGCAAGCTAAGATCCACACTGTGAAAAATCACTCTGCTGATGCTCAGATGTTTGTATAAGAAAAATACCACTTCAGAGATTTCTTTGGGATAAAAGTTTGGCTGGATGTACGGTTACAGGGTGAAGGGATGCAATTTGGCTGCTGCTTTCGCAGTGTATCCTTGAACACAAGCTCAGACCCTCTCCATGTCTCTTGGCCACCCGCTGCAGCCATCCCTCTTCTTCCTGTCGTAAGGCTCTTTGGTTTTCATAGAATCATTTAGGTTGGAAAAGACTCTTAAGATCAAGTCCAACCACTTCTCCCAGTCCTCCTGTTCCTTCTCCTACTCCTTTTTCCTTTCTTCCTCTTCCAGCTTTTATTTCTTCTATTCTACTGCTAAACACTTCATCCTGGTTTTGTTCATCTTCATTCTTCTCTTTATCTTTTACCTTCCCATGTTCTTCCTCCTGTTCCTCATTTCCCAGCTCCTTCTCATCCAGTTCCTCCTCTATTTCTTAAAACTCCTCCTCCTACTCTTCCTCCTTCTCTTGCCGCCTCCTATTCCTCCTTCAGTTGCCCCCTGTTGCCGTTTCCTCCTCCTCATCCTCCTCCTCTTCCTTTTTTTCCTGTTGCGCCTCCTTCCTGTTGCTTCCTGTTTCCTCCCAGAGCAGAGCTGTCTGAACGCCTGGATGTGGACAAAGACAGTCTCCTGCTCATAAGCCTACCACAGTCGCTAAATCTTTGGCTTTTGCTATTCATCTTGAACCTGGGAATTACCCATCTTGGAGTGGGGAGGGAAGCTATGAAAACTCATTTTGCACAGATTTGTGAAGTTTCCATTGTTTTCCTTTTGCAGCAGGTTTGGGGTGGATGTGTGACACAGACAAGTGTGTTCTCTGCCAGGCTGGGGCTTCTGTATTAATTTGGGATAACATATGAATGTGGAATTTGAGCCCAGCTCACTACAAATAAAGTTAATCAAGTAATGAATGTGATGCACACCAGACTCCATCATTGCTATCTCTCCTTATCCAGACAAATGCATACTGTGTATGTGCCCTGTGTTTTTGGATGTTTTTAGAGGCCATTTCTTGTAATACCATTTATTTATTCCTTGGAAGCCATAGATGCTTAGGCTGCATAGGGCAGTAGATGATCGTGAACCCTTCACGGAAGCTTTTCTGCTGATGGTTGTAGCAGTACACTAAGTTTGCTGTGACAAGAAATAAGTCGTGCTGAGTCCTGGCAGAGGACAGTTGTCTTTATTTTCCTATATCCACTGTACTATGTCCTGTATTTCTCACCATCTCTGCTGTGAAATGTTTGAGGCATCGTCAGGCTGAGAGGAAAGCAGGGGGTAGCTGTTGTGTGGTCCAGCTCCAGCGTCGTGGTGTCTGTTGAGGGGTGAGTAAACAGCAGCATCTCTTCAGAAAAAATATCTAAAATTAGGGGAGGATGAAGCAGATTAGCTAAAAAAATATCAAATGCCAGAAATGTTTGTCTTCCCCACCCTTTGTCAGCAGAGCTCGGGTTTGTGTTCTAATATTTATGTAGCTGAAAGATACTATAAAATCAGAAGTACTGTGTTGCAACACCAAGGGGTTTTGTTCACTCCTATCATCCCAGTAGGAAAACGACATGATTTTTTTTTTCTTTATATACTTGAGTCTTTTTAAACTTCCTTTTTGCTGTTGGTATCATTGGTAGCTTAATGGATTTCTTGATTGTTGAGCTCTCTTTTTGATATAGTATTGTTAGTCTTTGCATGCATTCGAAATGACAGGGAGCATTAAAAACAGTCATTTCAATTTGAGATATCTAGAGATAATTTTTTTATACCCACTGTGTGAAAATAACTTGAACAGTAGCAGAATTATCCATTGTAAGAGAGACAATTTTACTTGTGAATTGGGTTTAAAGATAAAAATCTTTCCTACTTCCTGGGATGTGGATTTCCTATTCATTGCTCTGTTAAGATTAATCAAGAGCAATACTTTAATCCAGAACAAAGATGATTGAATTGTCCTTAAACAGTGATGTAAGAACATTACCCAGATCTCACTTTATTGAAAGCCTCCTCTGCTCTTGCAGTGCTGAGAAACCACGAGTATGCGAGAGCTGCTTGTGAGTACATCATATGAAGAAGGATACTTCTTCCTCATTTGCTGGCTCATTAGAAAGTAAAATGCTTTCTAGTTTTTCCTGCAATAAAGTTTTTAGGAGATGTTGTATGGAATGGGTTAAATCTGTGTAATACATTGGCTAGAAATTATTTTGGCATGCAGTAAGAAAAAGGGCTCACTCCACCTGCAAAAGCTTCTGATGGCTTAAAGGTCTGTCATTAACCGAGCCACTGCTGGGTTTGTGGAGTGGCCAGGATGGGAAATTAAGTACCTTAATGCAGCTTTGTTTCCTCTTTGGGAAACCAGAGCAGGACAAGCTCAGACTCCAGCTACCCGAGCCTGCCGGGCAGCGTGTCCAGCAGAGCTGCAGCACGATCCGCCGCTGCTGCCACCACTCCCAACTGCGTGCTGCCGGTGCAGTGATGCTAACAACAAAACCGTGCTTTTAAGAATTAATGTCTTTTTTTTTTTTTTAATTTACTGTTTTCCAGCAGGAAGCGTGTAGAGCCATCAGGTTGGCCTAAGTCTCCAGTTACAGCCTAGAATGGAGTAAGGATGTCCTGGTTTTCACCCTTTCAGAGTGCCAAGGAGAGAGCGTTGGGGGGAAACGTCCAATTTGAGGATTTCCAAGGTGTGACATGTGAGCTTGACAGTCCCTCAATTCATTTCAGGAGTCCCACCTGAGAGCGGGCTGTGATGGGTAACGTTTGGGAGCTGGCAATACTTATTTCAGACACACATACCATTTTTAAATCTTTTTTTTTTTTAGAGGGGCAAGAAAAGCAGCTTGCTGTTTAATGGTGTTGCTGTAGGGATGCTGGCAAGGCAGCACCCTGTTGGCGAGGGTTCTCTGGAGTTTAGGAGTGTATTCAAGGCCAAGAGATTTAGGGACTTAACAGCACTGCAGCTTCAGACCTTGCTGTTAGCTGGCAGCCACCGAGCGAGTAAGAAAGGAGCTCTCAGGAGCACATTTAAGGCAGTTGGGCATGCCTGCGTGCCCCGTGCAGCATCTCTTTCTTCTGGCTAGAACGATTTTGACCTTCTGAGTTAAACTTTCCCATTTAATGATATTTTCCTATTACTTGAATCCTCTTTTCTTCAGCTTATTTGCATGCATTACGTCATGTTCCACTTAGGATTTGGTATGGTGAAAGGAAGCCCAGGATAAAAGCGTAATAAAAGGCTGGTTTAATCGTGATAATTTGTAGGACTGGAAGCTGCTGGGACCAGTTGGGACCAGTTGTGGGCAAAAGAAATATGTTTTGTCCACCGTTGCAGTCTTCCTAGAGCAAAGTGGGGGTCTCTGTCTGCTTTAGGAGAGCCAGCTAAACCGGATCGTTCCCCTCCATACACATGTATTCTCCCGTAGCATGCCGAGACAGCTCCCGCAGCGTCCTCGGCACTGACTGCTGCCCAGCCGCGACGTCCCACCACATGGGAACGGCCCTTGGGCAGGGGCTTTGTCTGCAGCATCCAGAGCTAAGTATAATTGCCAAGAGTTCATCCAGCTCGGTAGTTTAAAGCAAGACTATAATCATAGTTGTTGGGTTTTGTATTAAAATGCCCTTTTTTTTAAAGTCCTCGTTAGGTTTAGCAAACTGGCTGCAGAGGTGATTAGGTTCTGGTTGGAGACATGTGCATGGGTGGAGCAGGGCTGCATGTCCTGAGGTTCCCCTTCCCTCTCAATTATTCTTGCTGCTTCAAGAAACAGTCATTTGCCGTGAAGCCAGGTTCGCAGCTTTGATTGAAAATGACTGTGCAAAACCCCGTCAGAGCTGTGCGTGCCCCGGAGTGACTTTAAAAAAATAATAAATTAATCTAGAAGGCACCTTGGAGCATGTAAGCTCCCTGGGATGCCAGGGGCCTTGCCTGTGGTTTGCTGGTGTCCCCAGGCAGAACCTAGTAAACCTTTTTCTGCCCCAAGAGCCCAGAAAAAAAGGGGTGGGGCGGGGAGGAGAAAGAGGAGACAGGATGAAATTTCTTTCTCTGAGGTTTGGGATGATTATTAAGTGCTGGCCCACTGCCCGATGACTGTCACTGCTTTGCAGAAGTGAGACAGATCTGGGAGAGCCGTATAGCTGGGAAGTGCTTTTGCTTGCTAATTAAAGTTACCATTTGCATTTGGGGTTTTCCTTTTTTAAAGAACGACATCATACTACCCAAGAAGCTGCCAGCATTGTTTAGTTATAGCATGACCAAACTGGCCACTTGCTGCTTTGCTGGTACATCTGTGTTTCACCTATTTCCTACTTTTGCTTTTCCCATCTGGTTTTTTATGACTTCTGTCCTGACAGCCCTTGTTCTTCTAGTCCTTGACTCCCCTCCCGTGCAGACATACGATCTCATAACATTTTCTCTTTTGTCTTTATAAACAATAGGCAGATAGTCTAATAGCGTAAGTCCAAAGATAAGGGAGCTTTGCAGATTCAGCTTGACAACTCCTCGCTCTGAATTATTTAAAGGCCATAAACAAAAGAAAGCCCATCTAGAGCTTCAGATGACTCCTCATCTAATATTGTGGAGAGTGCCTGATAGGCGAGTCCTGCTAATTTTGCCTGTGTAAATCTATGGGGTTTAGTAGAATAGCAAATGCAATTAGAATTCAGGGGCTACCTCCCGGTGTTCCTTAGGGGAGGGTAAGTTGCAGGGAGGTGAATGAGCAAGTCAAGAAGAGGGAAGTGGCAGGTGAACAAAAGAACAGGGCATTTCTCTAGTTTTAAGAATTCTGTGTCAAGTTTGGATGTGTTTTTCTTTCCCTCTCACAAACAATGAACTTGTTTAAAGACATCCTATGTTTTTCTTCTGACTTTAATCTCAGTCCTTGGTGAGGTGGGTTTTGGGTTGGGTTTTTTTTTTTTACATCCTATGTTTTTAAATCTAAAATGCTTTTCAACAGCTGAATGACCCAGTGATTTCTGATTTCTCAGGTGCATTTTTGTTGCTGGTTTCACTCATCCTTCTGGATTCAGGAGTGTTTTAGATGGTTGGGATCAGGGAAGCAGGCAGCAGAGCGCAATTGAGTCCTCCAGATGATGCAGAGTTCATTATTATCTTTTGAATAGTTCATTCTGCAGAACAAAATAGGGAAGATGTCATGCTTTGCATTCATTGTACTAAAGCTATAAAGCTGTACTCTCATCATTCTTAATACCTAAGGCATAGCTGTCTTCTCTTCCCACTCCCTTCTCCTCCCAGATAAATACAATGGAGGAAGTATCAGTAGTAGGATATTAGAGAAGCAACCTTATATGTATCATCTGTACTCTGTATGGTTTTGTTTAACGAAGTTCTTCACCTTTTATGTACAGTCAGATCTTATTAAAATTCAATTTACTGCACTGTCTTTCTCAATAGCAGCCATACAATTTGGTAATCAAAGCTGATATTTTGCAGTGTGGCCTTACTTTGAAAACTGACCTGCAAAAATGGTTTGTGGGCTTCAATGTGTCTTCTCTCGGGGATTCCAACATCTCTTCCAGCTTACAAACAAAAGACCACTCTCTTCCCGACAGCCTTGCAGACATGGCCCAGCTCAAAGTCCAGTTCAGCTCCCTTTTGTATACTGCCATAAGGATAAGGATTTATGAAGACCACGCGGACCGTGAGCCAGGCCAGCTCTGACCCCGTCCTCGGCTGTAGGTGAAGAGGAGATGGTTCTGCTGGCTGGGGGAGGACGCCCAGCTCCACTGCCCCATCCTTACCTTACCCACAGCAACAGGAAACAGTAAAATTTTTTCTAACACAACCCTATGACTCAAATATGTGCAGGGAGAAGATTTAAGCATAACTGGAATTTTACCTAGTTACTACTCAAGAGCAAACCTGAGCTTGTGACATTAAATGTAGTTTTGGATATCATGAGAACCTGCTGCCTGCAGGTGTAGGCTTTAGCCATTTTTTACTGCCAGTCCAAGTTTATCAACATCTCTTCTTCATAATTTTCCTGCATGCCCTGGCTAGTGAAAATATTTGCCTGCTGCACTTGGGGCATTTTTGAAACAGTATTTTGAGGAGAGAAAGCTTCCATTTTCTCAAGATTAGAGAAGGCCATGTGGTTTAGTACAGCTTGTCTGCATTGCGGGAGGTTTCAGGTTCGTAGTGCTGCGCTTGATCCTGTTACAACATTAGCTGAATTGGATGTTGAAGGAGAGCAGCAGGTTGTGAATTCGTTCAAGATTAATGGAAACTTTTGTTTTACCTTAATTAAACTTCCATTCTTTAAATCAAAGTCCTCTTTCCCAAATAGGGTTATGTTATAAATAGCATGAGTATAGGTGTAATTTCATGAAGCTTATATGCATGCTAACGTTAACATTTGTGCCTTGATTTTTCTCTGCAAGAAGCAATTTCTCCCTTCTTTTATCTCACCAGGTCCTAGTGATTTCACTTCTGTGGCACACACATACATATATATATATATTATACACACATGTCACATAGAAAATATAAGGGGAAAAAAAAAATGTAGATTTCTTGTAGTAGCTTATGCAGCTACAAGCTGGGCCACCTTGCAGGCAGGTACTCTTCCCTTGTCTGCTCTTACTACCAAGCAGCCGTGGCCCTCCAGGGATGAGGTTTTTGCTCTCCTGCTGTGCCTTGCTTCCCCTCCCCTTGCTGTAGCTCTGCTTGCCAGGCAGATGTCTAATCCCCCACCCTCCCTGCCTATCGCCTCGGCTGGAGATGCAGCATCCGACCTATGCTGTCGTTCCCCCCTCGCAGACAGCATCCTCAGCGCTGACGCTTAGACCCATGACTCTGTTCCTGTTGTTATTAAATATACTATTCCTGGCTTAAAGAGAAATGAAAGCTTTGATTTCCATGGCTGCCAGACTTCTGGCCCATCCAGTAACACGATCAGAAGGCCTGCAGATGCAGTGAAACCACCATCCTTCTTTTCCAGCTGGCATGAGCGAAACATTCAGAATAGTTAATGCGTTTCGCAGATATTGAGCGCTTGAGTCCCCCCGCAACGTTATTCCAAGAGCCCTTAACGAAACTCTCTAGATTTAAACATATGTCCAGAACTTTCATAGTTGGTTGGTTTGGGATGCTGTAGTATCAGGGTTTGGGTTTGGTTTCGTGGTGGGATCACACTTGAAAATGGATGGGTATGTTCAAGGGGTGGTATTACAGTTAAAGCACACAAATTAAATGTCAGAATTCAGGTTGCTCTAACTTGAGTCTTTTTTGCATCTCTGTGTCAGGCCAGTCTTAGAGGTGGAGGTGATTTTCACTAGGACAGTGGAAAGAAGCTACAGTCGTCAGGAGATCCAATTGCCTAGGTATTGTCTAAGCAGACGGCTAGTGACAGCTTCCTGCCCCAAAGAGTTGATAGCCAAACCGTGTAAAATGAACAGTAGCAGAGTATGAATTAATTCTGTTTTAAATAAATAGATTTCCTCAGTCCATCAGCCATTTCATGAGTTCCTGCCAAAGTGTTCCCCTCTTGCTGACCCAGCCAGCCCGACTTGGCTTGGCTCCCTTCATCATTCCTGACATCTCCTATCGCTAACCCATTCTCCCATACTGATTGCCACCGTCTGTGGTTGTAATGCATTAATTGTTCTTCCACTTTTGTTTTGAAGGGATGGTGTCATCTGAGTGGTTTATAAGGTTTTTCTTTCCAGCCTGTCCTAGTAGTACTGGCCAGCATGTGTTTGCACCAGTTACACAGCTGCAGGACCTCTTTCCTTAGAAGTTAGTTCAGGGCTTTATCCACCCTGTCTTAAGCCTGTGGTAGCTTTTATACCTTAATATTGGTCAAGCCTTTCTCTCTCTTCCTTTAATGAGGTGAGTTCTGTGTTATTTCGTATTGCACACTCTGTCTCAGACTGGGAGCAGTACAGGAACTGGTGACTTTGTGATTACTCTCATGTAAGCAACGTTTTGTACGTCGTTCTTGGAGAAGGAAGGCTCTGCATCCTGCCATCGTGAGACACACACATTGATGCTCCGGTCCCTTAATCATAGAGATCCAGTTGCCAAAGATGTTGAGGAGATGAGCTTCTTTTGCTTTCAGTGAGAACTTCTGAAAAATCTAGCCAGCTTGGCTGAGAGGCACACACTTAGGTTAAAGAGACTGACGGTAGGCATCATCTGGGTCTGAAATGTTTCATCATATGATAATTGGGAAACCTAAAGCATTTCCACAGCATGTAATTTGCATACGCAGCAGAGTTCATGAGCTTTGGAAAGAAGAAGGTTGGACTTGCCCGGGATGGACTGCTGAACTGAATTGTAGATGGCTGCCAGGCACTATCAACAAACCGTCCCTGATACTTTGGGCAAATCAATTTGACTGTCAGCTGTAGCCTTAGTCCCAGGAACCAGTGGTTTTCTCTGACCAAATGGGGGAAGCAAAAAAAAGTGCTGGATCTAGAACTGTTTAGGTTGAGGGCACAGAGGAGCACATCCTCAAGCAGGGCCTGCCACCGTTGTGTGGGTGCCACCGTTGTCTGGGACCACTGTGAGGGTTATCTCCTGGGTATGGGACGGGAGGGGGAGATGGCAGGATGGGCTCTGCATGGCCTGAAAGACTGTTAAGTATACTGTCACCTAATATTTTCCAAACTTTATAACTCTTTGGTGTGTTGTGAGCAGAGTTAGTGTCATTCAGGGATTTCTTGCTCCTCTCCCATGCTGTCTGGCATGGGAGCCTGGTGTGAAACTCCCCAAGGGTTGGGTGAGTGGTGGGAGCACTTGGGAAATACCAGACACTGATGTAGGTCTAGGACTTGTGACTGCTAGGTAAGTGTCCTGCATCCCATGAGCTTTGATGCGTGGGTAAGTGTGAACTGTAGGGTGGGAAGAGTTATTAAATATTCTTCAAAACCCTTGGCTGGGTATCATGTTGGACCCAGTGCGTTCGGCCTCACCTGGCAGGCTGTTGTGGTTTAGGGTTGATTTTTAGCATGCTTGATAGTGGTGGTTTGTGCTCCTAGTCTGCTTGGGAGCGGAACGCAGCTGGAACAGATTTCTCATCAGCAAATAAGTAAATACTGTTGTTCAGAAAAGGAATGCTTATTAGGAGAGTTAAATCTCAGTGGTATTTCTCCCTGCTTTTTTCTCTTCAGTGCCTCATTGTGAACATCTGGATTAACCTTGGGCAAATCCACTGAGCGGGTTGCCTCGGTTTCCCCACATGTCAAAGTAGGATAATACTTAGCTACCTCACCACGGCATTTGTTACACTTAATTAATGTTGTAATGTGTCTTTGGGTCCTCTGATAAAATGTGCTGCGCGAATGCTAAGTTGTTTTTACTGATTGGATTGTTAATTAAATGTGCACATATAAATGATTTATTGGTATTAGAGAACTAAGACTTAATAATTTAAAATATTAACGTCAAGGTGGTTGGGTCAATTTTAAGCCTGTATCATTCAGCTATTTAGAGACTGAAACTAATGACACTGGGAGAGGAAGGGAAGCAGGAGATTGACCAGCTAATGGCTTATTTCAAGGTATTTCTATGTGGGAACTGATTTAATACCGGGATCTGAACTCCGGTGCCTGGCCCAAGGAAGCCACTGGCAGTAATCAACGGTATGCTGAGCTTCATAGAGCACAGGAGATGTGTCACCTAGCAGTGATCCCTCTTGGCCCAACTTAGAAACCATTTGTCCGCCTTCAGAGCAGTGTGTTCTAGTTTGGCACGGCAGCTGTGCAGTATTAGCTCTTGTGTACCAGGAAAAAGCATGAAAGAAAGGATATCTGGGGCATGTGTGTGTCTGCTAGGCTGCTGATGTGGATCACCTTCTCCTGTTGAAAGCTCCTGGCCCAGCTGTGGCTGTTTCCCATGAAATAACATGGTATTTCAGTCTCTAACCACAAGGCTTCTGCATCCTTATATTCTTCTATTTTCTGTTTTCTACCCAGGCAGATGGTTCTGAGGTGGTGAGGGAATGAACTGTAGCTGACAGCCCAGGCAGGAACCAGAGGAACAGATAAGTCATCCTAGTGCACTAATGAGTTCAGGGACCTAGAAGTACCGTGAACCAAGAAGAGAAGGTCTGTGGGAGCAGATACAGTTGGTCGATGGACTGGATACTGGGACTAGAGAGGAAGGTTAACCATCATCCATTCCCTTTCTGAACCCAAGGGACTTGTACAGGTTGGTCCTAGCATGTTGGAGGCAAAAGAGTTGGAAAGAAAGGGAAACTATTCTGTAAGCAGGATTTTCAAAGGTGGGCCCACAAGGGGAGGGAGAATGGAGGTGGGATGATGTATGTGGTGCTGTAAAAGAAGCAGCTGAAACTCAGGAATGGAGTGCTGAAAGTAGGATTTTGATGAAACATGCCATGCAAGGGACCATGATCTCACAAATGCAAAAGCCCCGAAGGATGTGGGACAGATGGTCTAGGAAAGATGAAAGCGTTCTTGCACAAATTAGGGAATTGCTGATTCAAATGGGAAGGAGGAACATTTGAAAGAGGGAACTGAACAACTGAGGAGTGTCGGGTATAGTTGAGCTGGAAGAAAAAGCACTGACTTGGCAAAAAGGAGAAGGAAGAAGAAAAGAGAAAGAAAGAGGAATGGGGGAACACGTTGTGAGTGTGGGGGGGGGAAAGAGGCATAAGAGAACCAACTAAACATGAAGGAGAGCTTAAATTGGAGTTTGCCTTTCCCAGTAGGGCAAGGAAAGTGGTGTAAATTAAAGCAGGCCAAGGAGCTGGGAGGTGCAGGAAAGGATGTCTTCTAGCATCTCTCAGGAGTTTCCCCACCAGCGTCTGTTCCTTCCCAGTGCAGCAGTTGGGAGTGGTGGTGCTTGCTGTGCTTCAGGACTGGGCTGTGCAGCACTCATGGTAGGCTGTGCTTGTAGGGTAGACTGGCCTGTCTAATTCAGGGTAGCTTGATCTGAAAACGCTTTTCACGTTCTACTGATCTCTGTTTACATTCTCCAATCCCTGATGATTTGCAGTTGGTCTGCACAAAATCTAAAACTACCAGATTTAGGACATGTTTCTTGAATACTCTCATGCAGATCAGTGACCGTTTCTTCAGATCATACATTTTGTTTCAGATGAGCATTTGGGAGGCATACGCAACAGCGAGAGCGATAGTAATGATAGCACCCTCGGGCTTGGTTTTGCCACATACAGCACTGGTAGGCAGGGCAGCATGACCTTGGCTAGGGAGAGATTAAATTCATCACCTCCAGCATGATGTAATGACTGACTGCAACAGCAGTAGGAGAGAAAGGAGGAAAATGTATTGGTGGTAGAAATGTAGGTCTTGGACTGTGCAGTTGTCAGGCGATGTACGGCATTGCATTATGTAGAATTGCCAAACAAGTGTTTGGGAGCTTTACATATTAAGAGAATAGATGCTAAAAGCTGTTTTCACTGAACTAATGCCTAGCCATTTCCTGTGGTTTTGCAATATTGATGCTAATGTGTTGCATGTTTATGTATATGTGTTTTTGTAGGCTTATTGCAAGCTATATTTATATACGGCTGCTGCTTTGTTCAAGGCCTTGGGAATATTGTTTATGGGGAGTGTCTGCAATCCGGGGATATACAACCATAAGAACAAGTAGCTTCAGAGACCTTGTCACAGATAGATGGGCAGTGGAGCTCAATATTCCCACATACAGAGAAGGAGAAGACTTGCCCTTTGGGGAGGGGTGTTAATGCCAACATAATTTGGTTTTAACGTATATCTCCCTACCTTGCCTGATGGGGAGTGTGCAACAGCTGTTAGAGCTGTGTACTTTGCTTTGGAGTAGATGCAGAATAATAAGTCTCTGATGGGTCATTCTCATCTTGAATTCTAAATAAATTAGACGCTAATCAAAACCAGTTTTGTTCCAGAACGACTAAATTACAGAGGCAGTCACCTATAATATATTAACAATTCCTGGGGTGGGCTTTGCTGGCTGGCTTTGCAGATCTTCTCTGCCTTCTTCCCATCAGTTTTTTTTGGCCTCTGTTTCAGTCTTGAATTCAGAAGACTGTGTAGAAAAGAGCAAATTGGTGCCTGTATGCATCACTGTACACGTGCGTACTTATCTTTTCTTCTGGCCTAGTCTTCAGTTGCCTTGTTGATCTTGTTTTCTTGAGAGCTACATGCTGGAAAGAAAGGTCATGCTAAGAAAAAGTGGTTTCTCACTTGGCTGAGAGATAGCTTACTACTTATTTGAGTGTGTCATTTGGAGCAAGCCTTGGACTGCTTTCCTCTGGGCACCCATGTGCTGCAAATACAGAGACCTGGGTGTATATGATAGCAAATAAGCTTCCAGTTATACCGCACCTTCTTGTGCTGAGTTTAGTCTGAATAGGAGTAGAAAAATGCATTATGATATACTCATGTGTTGAGAGTCATGGTTAGAAAATACCAGATGTGGAAATGTCAGAAAACTTGGGAAAAGCATCCCTGGTACAGAGGTTAAAGTCTGGAATTGCAGAAAAATGAGGGGAGGGATTCAAGGAGATGTTGAATTTCTACCTGCACATGTTTCCTAGAGAGACGCGCTTCGTCTTGTGCAGAAGCTGAAAACTCTGCGTGATGTAGGATGATGAAAACACTAATTTGTTTGAAAGCTTTTTCCCCCTTTATAGTGTGCCCATGAATTCCTACGTGAGAAGAAACTATACGCGTGTGCATATGATCATAGACAAGGCTTTCTACAGAAAGCGAGCCAAAGGAGTGCCATCATCTGTAAATCTTGTGGGTTAATGTGTTAAGAAAATATCTTTATTATGCTGTGCAGGTGTAATTGTGTAGCAATTATAAACTTAAAAACCCAAAAGATTGTGTATTTGCAGCTGGATCTGGAAGGAAGCGCAGGTGAGACCTTTTGCAGATATATTGAGTTGTTGCTTTTTTTTTTGCAGGCTCAGATAAGCCTAAGGAGGCTTTATCTCTGTGTGTACAAAGGAATTACTTTCAGAATGAGATAAAAATACAGTTTCTAAGGATTAAAAGACACAGTTTAGGCATGCATGCTCTGTTCCAGGTTTAAAACCTAAAGAGTTGGGTGTTGCTGCTCCTGAAATGTCTTGGTATGACCTCTTTTGTCGATAAGACCTCTTTCTTTAAAAAAGTGCTCTGTTTAAAGAAGTAATTAATTTCTGCTTTGGCCTGATGTTCACAATATAGATAATATTCCCTTAAAATTGTTCAAAAGGGATTAATATTAGCTGAGCATGATGGCATATAAAGTAAATTCTGACACCCAGGAAGATAGAGGGTTGTGCACCACTTTAACCATCCCATCGTGCACCCCTTCGTTGCTAACAATTGTATCGCAAAAATGGAAAGAAGAAAACAGAATTCTGTGTGTTGTACATTGTCCTGCTGGGAAGAGATCTAATCGAGCAGTTTAGCTTTTAAAAACCCTTTAAAAACTCTTGTTTTTTGTACACTGGAGGTTTTTCATGTTTCCTAGGGTAGAATTTGTAATTTTCTTTCAAAAACAAAAGCTGACATGAGTCATACAACAAGAAAATAACCGGGTCTGGGGGGAATTAGAGTGAAAAGCCATTAGAATCTGGTAATTATAAGATGAAAAGCAGTCAAGCAGTGGTGGTCTGTTGGGGAACCGCTTTCACATATTTTGATGTTTGAAAAGACTTTGTGTGTGATGTCAATGGAAAAACTTTTGGTGAAGTATATCTTGCAGATAGTCTGCAGCTCAGTCCTAAACGCCAGCACCCGAGTAATAGTTGCCGTCTTCAGTAAGGACTGAGCAGCTTTACTTAATGGCTTTCTGTACAAACAGCGCTAGATTTAGTTTATACTTCAGTTATATACTTTTATTCTGCCTATAAATAACATGAGACAATGGCCACTTGAGTGTAAGCTTTCTCACCCGGTATATTTTCCCATTGTACCAACAACTTTGCTTAATTAGGCTCCAGTTCCTTTGAGTAAGTGTTCAGTGTCTGTCTGCTTGAAAGAGAATTGCTGACGAGCCAGCCATTCGTTAGCAAAAACGTCTGCTGGGGTGGGAAGGTGAGAAGTTGTTAATTTAAAATAAGATCTTTAAGAATCCTAACTGTGAATCCGTAGAAAAAACCTAGCTGAAAATCCAGAAAATTCACGCTTACCTCAATGACGACCGCGCTGGAAGTTTGAGGCGAATGTGCTTTATTCCTGCAGAAGAGGGGAGACAAGAGAGACAAATTTCATGGCCCGTAATTATTTATAATATGGTGAAAGTACCAAATAATATTTCCCGTCCATAGCGTGAACATGTGCGCATATAACTTGGAGACACATCTTGCTTCACCATTGGCATCTTTATAATCATAAGGAACAATTTTGTCATCCCGTTGCATTATTGCTGGAATCTGTAGAATGTGGGCGGGAGAACAACAGTAGGAAATAAGTCCATGTTGTATTATTACTTCTTTAGCCAAACTTCCTTCCTTCCTTAGCATGGTCCTTGTGGGAAACAGTCGGATAAGTTTGTTTAAAGGTTAGTTTTGTCAGGCTAACGGCACGGAGGAGTGCTGCTGCGTCTTTTATGTGTTGGCTTACGTGGTCAAAGCCGTGGTTGTTAGCTACCCACTGCAGTTCCCAACCTTCGAGTACTCTGCCTCTGTTCCTGGTAAGACTAACTTTTGCAAAACTACTGTATTTACAAAGTGTAGAAGTGTAGGTAATGCTCACATGTAAATGTTCTGATTCACAGTTTCGCTCCCAACAAGGGAACAGAGATCTTTCGGAGTCAGTGTCCAGGCTCCTTCTCTTTTGTACACCATGTTCTAGCTTTTCCTTTAGTGTGAGCTTCTGAATTTCACTTTAAGGATTTATATATGTGGGATAACGGAGGAGGAATGGTCTCATGAAGGATTATGTTGGGGGGGGGGGAGATGCAAGTGATCTGTGCTTATCTTGCCTGTTTTCAGCCCCTTTGGGACAGGCTGTCTGTCTTGTGTCAGGAAAGGAAGATGATAAAATACTCAGCTGTGGTTTTGCATGAGCCCGCTGGCGAGAGGGGTGCTTAACTCCTGGAGCACTGCGGCTGCAGGCAGGCAACCATGGTGGCTCTTTTCAGGGATGACCAAGAGGAGCCTTGCAGTCACTGGGAGGATGAGTTTACAGCTTAGCTAGAAGGTCTGTCTGGAGCGTTCCCTTGCTCCATAGAGTTGAGTCCGCTTGGATATCAGTGTGTGTCCTTCCAAGGAGATGCGTGTGTGGTTTTAACAGCTGTCCATCTGGGGTGACGTTCATTTAGTGGTGTTCCCCCCGCCACCCGACATGTTCTTGCACAAAGATGTAAAGAAAGAATGGAAGAGGTACAACCTCAGCTGTCGTCTTCTCCCTCTCACACTGCAGCAGCTCCGACTACTTTTCAGTTGTTCAGCTGAGTTTTCTCAAGCTTCGTGAAACATCCAGAGCATTTCTGATTTTCTTAATGCCTACTTCTCTTGTATGAATACCAGCAGTCAGCCAGACTTTCCTTCTCCTCCCTTCCTTCCTTACACAAATTGCTTCCCCAGGGCCATCCGAATACAGGACTTATCTAGGAGGGAAGGAAATCAGTGTGCTTCAAAACCCAGCTGTCACCAGGTGAATAATTCCTTCGAATGATGAATGTAGTAGATATCTCATCTACTCAGTAAAGTCCTAAATTTGATTTTGTTTTTCTTTGCCATCAAGAATGTGCTGCAGAAATTTCTTCTTTTGGTGCAGTCAGTGAAAGTCCCTTCAAATTCCAAGGGCTCTTAAGTTCCTGTGTGTGAACTAGTAGCGTTCATCCAGTGCCACATCCAGGACATGGGGATGTGTCAGGTTCAGGACAGAGGTGCTTCTCTCTGGTCTGTCTTTTGGTCTCAGGACTGATTTACAACTTAATTTTGCATAATGCCTACCTCTGTGTGGCTATGCATCCAGTCTGTAGGCAATAACAAAGATTTGTGGTGGAGTCAAGTCCTTCCCAATGTCAAGGAACTGTCCTTCAGACTTCCCATAATACTGTTGCTGCAGTCAAGGAAAAAGTTGGCGTGTGTGGAAGGCTGTTCATAAGTCTTAGCATAGGATTTCAGCCACGGTGTGTCTTAGAGCAGTTCTGGACCTGCACACTATATTAATCTTAGCACAAGTCCTGAGATGCACCTGCATTTGTCAATTAATCTTTCTATATTCATATGTAAGGCCAAGAGACGAGAAGATGCCTATTTTTGACATCCCCAGAACCTTGCTCTTTCCTGTTGACTTAACAGGACCAAAACTCTTAAGCTGTCTCCTGTCAATTTTATGGCTGTCCCTGGCTTGTTGAGATGCCATGTTATCTCATCGCAGGGGACCCGAGTGCTCCGCGCCACATCTCCACTGATCGCTCCTTATCTGCCTTGACGTGCAGAGGAGGAGTTGCCACATTTCATCAGGTTACACAGTTGGTGGCTTTCCACCGGGATGCAGTAATACTTGAGATTAGCAGCCGCATGGAACAAAATGCTGTTGCTTGCCAGGCAGTAAACCCTCATTTCTTGAGTTTTATTGTGTTGTTTTTTTTTTTTTTTTCTTCAATCTTATCTTAGTGAAGGCAGCTGGCACCTTCTGCCTCTCCTGTTAAGAAGGGCTATAGGTGCTAACCACCCATAGGAGGAGGTGTATGTGTAGAAGAGTCATTTTAATAACTGATTTCTTGAGAGCATCGAGGACTACTCAGTTCTCCAACATACCGCTTGCCTCTGCTTTGGGAGTTTGACTCCTGCAGACAACAAATCTGGGGAGGGGATGAGGAAGGCCAGCCTTTCAAACCTTCTTGCCCTGCCTAGAGACACTGAGTGATTATGGTGAAGTAGAACATGCAACCACAATGGATGGTGATACCCTGTTCTTCATGCCTGAGAGATACAGATGCTCATAGCGGTATGGTAGGGGAAATAGTTAACCACAGTTAAGTGGTCATGGTGGCTATCTTTTGAGGATATGGTGACTCCATTCATACATGTCCTGGCAAAAAGATTGGCTCAACATGCACATGGCTGTCACGAGTTACAAACCTACAGATCTAAGCAACTTCACAACTTGCTTAGGTGTTCAACGTGTTGAATATATTGGCTGTTTTACAGGCAACATGAAAGGAGGAGAACTGTTTCTTTAGAGGATTAAAAACAAGTTACTTAGCTGTGTTCCTGGGGAAGCAGTGCTAGAGTGCCTTAACAAGCAAGTCACTATTGTTTGATGACAGATTTGGTGCTAATTTTGCTGCTGTCTGCTCCCGTTTGCATCTCACGGTTGTGGATGAAAGCAGCAGAGTGGTGATTAGCTCAGACCCTACTGGAAAAAAAACCCACCAGTGGCTTCTGAAGAACAAGGGAGTGAGAGTATATTACCCTCTGGCGTTTTTATTTTATTTAGCAGGTAAAACTGTTCATTGAACCAGAGTTCATTTACAGTGGTATCCCAGCAGACTGCAGCAGCAGGATGAATTACCAATCACTCACAGTGCAAACAGGAATCATTCAAACCCTGGATCATCTGTGCTCAGGAGTTCAGGTCTCTTGCACTGCACGCTAGATAGCTGCCGGTGCCTCTCCCTTGCCTCCAAAATCCTATTGGGCATCCCGGTCCTGTTCTAGTCCCCAAATCACATTTATATCTGCATTCCCCCCAGCAGGTTTTGATTCTAATGCTGTTAACCAGAAGCTGAGCAGTTCGCAGGATTAGACTCTTTGAGCCACCAAATTAATGGAAATTGGAATATGTGCTTCCTTTGAGGATATACTTTCTTTACAGGAGCTTTGACTTGGAGGATCATTGGTGAGATAATATCAAGAGTCTTAACTAATCCCCTAATGATTGTACCGGAGGTGAACAAATCTATCTCTAACAATTAGCCCAGTGGTCCACCACAAGGCTACTCTTAGCTGATAAGTGGCTTTTTGCGTTGAAAAGGGTTTTTCTCCCTTTGCTTCAAAGCTAGTTGGCTGTGCAAAGTCCCGAGCCTCATGGCAAGGCAGCATGCAACCCTGTCGGGGCTGGGTCGAGCTGGCTTTCCACTCCCTTTGGAGCAGGGCGTATTCTAGGCACTGAGTTTATTAAAAATGCATGTGTTAAGCAACGTGATAATTACGGCAAGTTTGTCTGAGGATGGATAGCAGCAGCGAGAGAAATTGAAAAATGCGTCTGAGAAAAGATAGCAGCTGTCTTCAGAGAAAACCGTTTGCGGCGGGCGGTTTGGCAGCGTACGTTACAACGGCTGGCGCAAGGGCGGATGCGGGACACTGGTCTGGGAGCAGTGGTTCAACCTCAGCATCTCCAGGGCTGTTGCCGGCGCACGTTTTAGGTTTATTGGCACCATATTATTGGCACCTTTGGATTTCCCCCCGTCCGAACGATTTTGGTTTGAGAGGGTGCATCCGCACTGGCTGGTCGCAAGAGGCTGTCTCCCCCAGTTTTTGCCTGGGGGTTGCCTGACTGATGCAGCAAGACCATTAATTTGCAGACAACCAGGGTATCTCCAAAGGCACCTCCATCAATTGGCAGGAGGTAAATAGATGCTGCCTTTCTGAATAAAGCAGGGCTGGAGCCCGGTCTGTTTATCTTCCCTTCCAAATTGGGTGTATCTGCTATTGCTCTCCAGTCTCCTCTCCTCTTTGTTTTACTTGTCTGAAACCTCCTGGCTCTGGGAGAAGTTGCATGGCCTCAGCACTGGAGAGGTTTTTGTTGTGGTGATTAGTTGGTTTAGTTAGGGCGCTGGAGACCTTTGTCCATATGCTGCCAAAAAGTTGAAAATGATGATTATTATTTGCCCGCTTCACAGGGAGACTGTGAGGATCAATTTATGTTTGTAAATTGCTTTGGAGATTTAAAGCTCTGTACAAGCACTAAGGATTATTGCTTTCTAATTCTTCAAGGTAATATAACTTTTTATAAAGACTTCTAGCCTCAAAAGTGTCTTTGAAATGGAAAGAGTTAAGTCCCTTTGAAACTAGATATACTTCTAATGTTTAAGATAAAAAACAACTGCTTCTCTGCTGCTTCTTCCAAAAAAGAGGGAAAAAAAAAAAAAAGCAATGGCAGATTGTGACAGTGCCTGTTCCTTTTTTTTCCAGGAGTCCAACGTGCTGATTGCTGCTAACAGTCAGGGTACAATTAAGGTAAGTTATTTCATGCACCTCCTCTTTAAACACTTGAGTCTGTTGTTAGTAAAGAGCAAGGTCAGAGAAACTGTACAGCCCAGAGAAACCATTAGAGGAGGTCATCCCAACTGTAGAAGTTTGTAATGTAAATGATGTATTTGCCTCTGGCACATGGAGAGAGCGAGCAGACAGCATACCAGCGATGAAACCCAGTTAAAGCAAGGTGTAGAAAAGCTGCTGGCGGCCGTCCGGCCCCGCTGTGCCTCTGCCGCTCCTCGGGGTCACGGTAGCACAGAGAGTCTGGCACAAGCATCTCCCCAGGCTCCTGCTGGTGTTTTTGGCAGCGGAGGCTGCGGGTTAACTCGCCGGCGTTCGCCGGAGCCCGTCCTCGTGTCTGCCGCCACCGACGCGGGGTGCAGCAGAGCTGAAAGCTGAGCTCCTGATGTGCAGCCGGCTGGAGCAACGTTTGAAATGAGCAGGGATGCTCCCTGCCTTTGCCTGCTCCTGGCGCCCAGGCTGCTCGGAACAGACAGCAGCTGCCAGCGCAGGGTTTTGTGACAGCAGCAGCCTTCCCCATGCGCCGAGAAGCCAGCGTTTTGCCAGGTTTTCAGTGCTTGAATGAAAAGTCTTCCCGAGTGTCTGTTCAATGTATTTCTATCCATGAAATGTCGAGTAATACGGAAAAGACTTTGTCCTTCTTTACGTGTCTACCAGACAGTCAAGCGAAACCAGTACCCAAACCCAGGCTGGTGGTGATCCTCCGGAGAACCCCAAGTCTGATGCCATCCCAAATTGGACACAGCAGCGTTGACCTCCAACCATGCTTTTGAGGCTTTGGTGGTTAACGCCGAAAGCTTGTAGCCCAGAGCCCTGGCAGCTTTCTGTAGCGGCTGATAAAGGGGTTTACTTGCTGTTTGCGGAGTTACACACTGGATTGTCACTCTCATGAAGCTGAGGTCCTCATCCCCTCGCATCTCTGTGACAATAGCAGCTCACTGGAGCCCAGACCAGAGTTGCTGGTCTGAACAGCCCTGGAAAAAATAATAAAGCAGAAATCTGGGGAGACCCAAGCAGTCTGTGTTTGCGTGGCAGGATTTATTTTGTTTCCTCCTTTTTAGGCCCTGAGTGGCATGGTTACTCCTGCTGTTGCAGCATGCGACGCTGTAGCCTCTCGGTCGTAGGCGATTTATTTAGCAGACTATGGAAATGGTTACTCATTGCTTTGGTCACTTCCTCCTTAGTAAAATGGGCAAAAGGCACAGACACTTTTGCTGTCTTGAAATGAATCCAGCAGCAACAGGAGAGCGATTAGAGAGGAGAGGGTTTGCTCATGTGCTCTGCTTGTTAACGAGAGAAGGTGGGGAGAGAAATGTGCAAACAGCCAGGGCTGTCGGAACTCTGCTATTTCCATTTGCCTTTGGCATGGCACAGGGGAAGGTGGGATGGTCTGGGAAAGGACTGGGTTTGCACAAACCCGCTCCGATCTGGAGCACGTGCCATGGGCTACAGCTCTAGAGCTTTCCCCCATAAAACCAAACCAGCTTAAAAGAGGCTGTGACAGCCCTCATCGCCACTTTTCTTCTGCCATCTCTAGACCTTTCAGAGGCTGCTGCGCCGTCTTAGCATGGACAAAGGGAAACGTGAGCACAGAAGGCTGAGAGAGGACAAAATCTCTGATCTCCATTACAGGATTTCCAAAAGCTGGTTGATTGGGGTGGGTGGAAATGAGGCAACTGCGGATGGCTTTGCTTCATGCCGTAATTTATCCTAGCACAAACAGACATGAAAATCGGGATCCTTGCCAAGTGCTTATCCCAATCATGCGATATTATTACATGCTGGTGAATAAAGGGTAAGGGGTGGAGACGGAAGGGTCAGTCCTGTCCTAGTGATCTATATGCTGATGTAGGAGATAATGAACATCGTAAATTCCTGTTCTAAATGTCTCATCTTCCCTACTAATCAGGTACTGGAGCTGGTATGAAGGGTTTTCTCTCAAGGCATGAGGTACTTGGTCCTGCAGATATGCTACAGTATTCATCTGGGATCCTCAGCAGGACAAGAAACTGAAACCACCTTGATGTTCCTCCCCAAAACCATCATGTTTGGGTTTTTTTCCATTTATGAACTTTCTAGGACATTTTGAGACACTGGAAACACCAGTGAACTGTCTGCCATCAACATTAACTCCACAGACTTTGCTGCTGCTGGTGGTGGTATGGTTGTCTAATTTTTATGATAGGAAAACAAATTCTTTTAAATAAAAACAAAAAGGAATAATAAAATTTATTGAGCCACAAGCTAAAGCTGGAAGATTCTCTCTTGTTGCATATGGGAACAGATTTACTTGGGAAGGGAGCTTGCAGGACCACACAGGGCTGTCCTCAGTTGCACACCTCTGGTTACTTTCATCTGGACTGTTTCTTCATCCCCGTTGGAAAAAGAAAGTCTCTAAGCCTTACCTGGACATGCAAGCCATCTGCTTTGAGATCGCATAATGATCTGGTTCAGTTGTTCCTTTTTTTGATGCATTAAAAAATGTTGAGTAATGTCACCCAGGTTGACACTGCTGGAGACTGAAGTCCTTTGGTCATCAAGAAGGGCAGCTTCCTCTTCCTCCTCCTCTCCTTATGCCCCTGCCTCGACCCAAAGGGGCAGCTCCAAAGGAGAGGAGTAAGTTGTCCTCCCGTCCACGCAAGCCTGGGCCTCCCTGCTGCCTGCCACCAGCAACGTGCTGAGATGAGGTGACCTGCAGTTGCCTGGGACCTGGACTGACCTCACCAAGATGTCATGGGATAATGATCTCCCCCCGACCTGACCTGGCTGCATTTGACTATCTCAGCTGGAGGAGGAACCTTCTAGATCCAGTTAACCAAAGCCCTGCACCACTTAATCGCCCGCGTGGTCTGGTTGTGTTTGCCCTTCTCTGCACACCACGGAAGCCAAGCATTCTGAATGTTGTAATAAGAGAGGGGATGGAGTTGGTTTGTAATGTGTTTCAGAGCCATGATATAAGTAGCCTTATTTTTAATGGTCATGCATACACTTAATTGTACATACGGAGGGGGAATAAACCATGATGCTAAGAGTCATTGTTGCTTTGTTGGCAAGATAGCGGGAGGGGCAAGAAGGTGCAGATGGTCTTCAGGAGTAGCAGTCATGCTGAGCTGTCAGGATTGCTGCCAGAACTCGTTAAGCTTGAAAGTGGAATTAGTGGGCATAGCATCTTTTCCTAGCTGTGGGTGGCAAAGGTGCAATGTATAGTGATACCTGTGGGACGCGTTTCGGTTTGCAAACAGAATCTCTCCGCGTTCATTCATTGTGGTACATGTCTCCCTTGTGCCTCTGAGGCTGAGATTGCTGCAGGGACTTCGCTCTCCGTGTCAGCAAAGCAAGGCCCTGCTGCAGTCTTGGGCCACCCATCAAGCAGCAGTAACTGACAGTGGCGTGTGAAAGGTTTCTCGCGTCCTCCGACTGTTAAAAGCCTGATTTTGATCTTCCCAGAAGGGTTCTGTGGTCTTTTGACAGCCTCTGGTCACAAGGCAGAAAAGAAAAACAAGGATGTGTTGGGGCTGTGAACAAAGGAGCAGGGATCAAGCCTTACAGCGGAGTCGGGGCAGATCCTGTCCTGATTCAGCCTGTTTCCAGCGGGGGCTGAAGGGGACATATATGCTCCTTCAACCAACAGCTGTTGCTCTCGGCTGGAAGCGTGTGGGACGCACTGAAATTGCTGTTGGCTCCTGGAAGGTCTTGTCCGGTGGGGAGGAACGGGATGCTCTGCTCCAGGAGAGGTGTGGATGGCACTCAGATGCTGCGTGCTGGTGTTCTTCCATGGGTTTTGGCATGCCAGAGCAGGGGGAGAGCAAGGAGAGAAGGAAGGGAGAGAGAAGACAGGGTGCTAGCCTGTGTCCTGCTCCAAGGTGCTATCTGCAGGTCTTCATCGTATGAGTCGCCCGAGTCACTGTGGCAGAAGGAAACGACATTGGTTCCCTCTGTCTGATGGCAGCTGACTGGTGCATCCCACTGAGCACTCACCTGATTTCCATTTTGCTGCATTTTAAGAGAATTTGGTGCTGGGTGACTGTCTGGGCTGCACGGAGCATCCTTCCCAGCCAGCCACCTCCAAAGGCAGGACCAGCGTGAGGAGCCATGGCCATCACTCTTCCTGCTTTCCCTGGTTTCAGGCATGGATCTCCTTCATCCTCTAATTAGTTTATCGATGCCTACTAATTTATTTTGCACACTGCTGCCATAGCTGCTGTTGTACCCCTGCTCCGTGCTGCACAGCCGCTGCTTGGCAGATGACCTCATTCCTTCTTGCCCCCCACTTGAAGGTCCTCTGTGTTTTAAATTGAAATCACTCTGGCAAAAATGAGATCTTAAAAATGGAAGAAAAAAACCAGCTGTTTTGAATGCTGTAAGGTTACTCTTTGAATTAAACAGGGAAAACACTTTAACATCGTCCGCCTTTATTTTTTCAGTTTTCATTCTGTTTCAATCAAGATAAAATGCAAATTTGGTGTCTGGCCCTAATTAGAACCACAGGGGCTCATAAACACAAGTTGATGGCATTTTTTGTCTTTGTCTCTTTGTCACAAGTGGTACGCTCCTTATTTTAATCCCCTTAATTTTCTTTCCTTCAGGTAACTCTTTGCAGTTGACATACTAAGTTGCATATAATTACTTACTGTAATCTTGGTGGGTTGTTTTTTTTTTTTAAACAGCATTTGGTCAAATTTTTTTTTTTTTATTAATTTGCTGCCTCAACAAATGGTTCCTATTGGGTTTTCAGCCTCTTTAGAGTCAAGGAGTGATGGAGTTTTGGGAGGGACCTCTGGAGGTCTCTGGTCCAACCCTCTGCCCAGAGCATGGCTTGCTTCAAAGTTGGATGAGGTTCCTCCAGGGCTTGGAGATGTTCACAACTCAACCAAGCAAGGATCAGAGATTCGTAAGTCCCTCTGGGAAACTTGTTCCAGCGCTTAACCACTCTCCTTGCAAAAATTAATTGCAGATGGTGGACACTTAAAAGCCTTTATTCTAATTTTCTTCTTTTGAAAGAACGGGGTTACAAAGCCCTTGGCTGGAAGCTGCCCCAGAACGGTTTTGGCTCCAGCGCTCGTGTCCCTGCGAGAGGTGTTGGGTGAGTCAGATTTTTCTCTGAGAAAGGGAATTCAAAACCCTGCCTGGCCAGCCAGCCTCTTTAATTAATTTTAAAGCATTTAATAGAAAAGTAGGAGGAACATGCCTCAGTGCTAAAAAGAAGTTCAGCGCTGGAGGGAATCGAAAATGATGGTCAAGGGGAAATTTAAATTAATATCAATATGTCAGGGCTCTTCAGCAGTGAGCGCGGATGGCTGCTAATGCCGGCATTCGACCCGAGCGCTGGAGCCTTGTTTGTTTAGGGTAATTTTGTTTAACTGTGGAAGGTCATAACGACAGCAGCAGATAATTGGAAAGGCAAATCTAACTCCTCCTTTGCTCAAAAGTCCTCTTTCCTTTCTTGCTGCTTTTCGGAGGCCAGAAAACCCCAGCAAGGACCTGCAGCGGCCCCGGGGGCTAAGCAGAGCGTTCACCGCGGTGTTTGCCTTGAAGAAATCATCTCGTGTGTCGGCAGCGTCCACGTGTGCAGGCGGTTGTGCAGGCAGCAGTGCTAATTCGGCATCTGGCAGTGGTAATCAGGGCAATTACAGCCACCGCCCGCAAAGACTCTTTCTCTTGAGGCCAACCTGACCAGGTTCTCCGCGTTTGCTCTCTGGGAGGGCTTTGCCTTTGTCTCAGCAGTGCAGAGACCACATGCTGCCCTTGGTCATGGGTGTAGGGTTATTACGGAGCATCTGTAGGAGCTCAGGGACTGTCACCTGCTTTGAATGTTGAGGAGCTGAGGGGTTTGGCTAGCGGGGAGGTGTGCTTGAGACCGTGGGAAGCTGTGAATTGTAGCAGCATCTGTGGCATAAGGAGCAGAGCCCACATCTTCTACCTTCTGGAGAGAGGCCTGTAGCCCCAGTGCCTGCAGCCTTCTGGTAGTCGTCGCTGCATAGTTGGCTTTAGTTTTGCTTTCAGAGGGAGCTGCAAATGGGTTCTTGCAGTGAGGGTCTTTTCATCCTTATCTCTGTTCAACTACAAGGCAGTATTTGGGTATTCTAGGTCTTTAACATCTTCATAAATTAATTAAAATGGTTGGGTTAAAGCAAGATTTCTTCCGCTGCTCCACGTGTTAACCAGCCAGTTGAGTTGAGTAGTTTGCCAAAAACCTGTTTTAAATCTTTCCAGCTGAACTTTCACACCTTAAATCTGGCGCTGGCTGATGGTTGGCCATCGTTACTCAGCAGAGGCAGCACGAGAATTTGTCCTCTAACATCGAGCAACAGGAAAAATTCTTGGGAAGGGGGAAAAGTGAGGTTTTTGACATCTCTTGATGAACCTTTCAGGTGAAGGAGGGCTCCGCACAGCCATCGTAGCCTCTTTTAATCTGCCTGGAATAGCAAGTGTGCGCAACGCGCCTGCTACCGTCAGCGGGCTGCAGTGGAAAATAGCGTCAGGGAGCGAGGGGGGGAAAACCAATCTCATCTGTGATAGCTGCTTGCCCGAAGCCTCTGATCCATGCAGAGGCAGAGAGGGGCAGGTTAATTTTTTTTCCTCTCACAGTTTTGCCTTCTCTTAAAGGCGTTGCTGTCTCCCTGGTCTGTTTGGGAGATGTATTAACCTTGATGCTCTTGTTTGATTCCCAAAATGGGGCTGGGGGGGTGTCAATGGGACTGGCTTTCTCCTGGAGACTTGCATGAGTAGCAGAGGGGTGTGAGCTCCAGGAGCGGCTCTAACAGCACCATCCTCCCCAAAAACCCCTCCGGCACCTCTACGCCCACTGAGGAGCAGACTGTCACTTAGACCCTTAAAGTCCTTGGGACAGCCAAGGAAAATAATTTGGAGACTTTCAGGGAAAAAAAAAAACAAACGTAAAGGCCATCCTTAGGAGGTGTCAGTAGTAGCGTGTGATGGCTGAAACCAAGCCAGAAATTAAATGTGTGTGTTTAAAGGTTGCCTCACAGTAACCCCCTCGGCATCGTGAGCCTCCTGGAGGGGGCTGGCCAACGCCGTGGGGCTGCGGAGGGCCACGAGCACGGTGTTGGGCTCCGATGGACTGAGCCGTGGAGGTGCGAAGGCACTGGACCCTCCCATGGATCCCCTTCTCCGGACCCCACGGTGAGGACGGTGACCACCGGAGGATGAGAGACGCGTGCTGCAGGTGTGACCCCATCCCACCTCCTGGCCCTCCACCCGCGGGACGTACAGGGAACGCGCTCAGCAGCTCTGATTTGTCCTCAGGGGCCTTATTTAAACAACAAGTTTGTTTTGATTACGTTGCTTAATCTGGCTTGTCAAAATCCTCATAAAACCATTTAGGTGTTTAAGAGGGAAAACACACTCCTCCCATCCTCCTAGACTCGAGCAGGAGCGGGTCCGAAGCCCCCAGCCCCGCTGCTCCTGTCCCATTGCCGGTGTCCCAGGCCAGAGCCCGGGGGGGCGGCCTCTAGGGTCGAGCCCTCACCCCCTCAGTCCAGTGCCAGGGCTCAGCTACCCATAAAATGGAGAGTTATTTTATGGAGAGTTATTTTATGGAGAGTTATTTTATGGAGAGGGTTTTTTAGGTGTTTTTTTAATTGTTACTAAAACAATTACTAAAAGCCAGCGGCTCTACCCTGGTCCCGCGGCGACCGACAAACATCCTGAAGCTGGCATTGATCGTTGAGTGCAGAGTGACCCGTGACTTAATGGGCCGGGGGGCTGGAGAGGGGAAGCGAAGCGGGTCCGACCCCTCAAAAGTCATAAGAGCATCACGCTCGAGCTGGCGCCAGACGGGCACCCGAGCCGGGGCGAAGTGGGCCAAAGCCCAGCAGACCGCGACGGCGTTGCCCCCGGCACAGCCCCGGCAAGGGCGAGCGGTGGGTTGGGGGCTGCGAGTCCCTGTTTAGGGCTGGGGGGGAGTTCCGGCTGCATGCCAGCCCCCTCCCCTGCTCCCCAGCCCTGCGCAGCCTGTTTCCAAGCCCGTTGAATTCAATGAGAAAGGAGGGGTTTCCGTTGCGGCGGGGCCGGGGAGAGCGGGGAGCGCCGCGTCTGTTTTGTGAGATGTTAAGGGGCAGCTTTTGTCTGGATGCCGGTGAAGACATCCCTGGGTGTCCCAAAACAAGGAGGAGGAGGAGGAGAGGACAGCATTGATTACAACCTGTGTCCCCCACCTTTTCTCCTGTTCATTTTTTTCCCGCAGGAGATGAATGGGAACTCTTTGTCTTCTAACATGACTGTACCTTACGAATTCTCTGTCTCTCCCTCATCCTTTAAATTATCCACATAATAAAATATGTATTCAGTGATTTCAGGTCATAATTTGATCTGCTTAGGGAAGTAAAGGAATGATGGAGAAGGGTTGCTGGCATGCTACACTCTCCTCCATTTATCTTTATTTATCATCTCTTTTTTTCCTAACAACCTATGCACAGCCAAATGATGGAAGCGCTGGTATCCGTGTGCTGGTTCCTTGCAGAACAAGCCCCCCCTCCGGCACCCCCAGATTGGCAGGACCCGGTGAGCCGCCCTGGCTGCCCCCAACCCTGGTCTGTTGGCAGAGGTGATGTTCAAGGTGGTCAAAGGGCTGAGCCATCATTGTAATTCCTGCCTTGCCCTTGCTACCTCTGGGTTTGGTTTTGCCCAGCTGTAAAATGGGCACAAATTTGCCCCCATGCAAACCCCAGGTAGGTGGTGGTTCCCGCAGGAAGGTGGCTCTGCACGGCCAAACTGGGGGGCACGGGAAGCACCCGGGATACGCCCAACCTCTGGCAAAGGTGGGATGGCACAGCCTTATCCCAAGGGAGAGACGGGGGGTTAAAGATCCTTCCTTCATCTCATCTGTGGGGCAGCTGTTGGAGCTCCCAGAGTTTCATTTTAATACCAGATTTTAAGTCTAAGTGTCAGTTTTAATTACTTTAATACTCTCCTGTGGCATCTAAAAGCCTTGTGCGTGGCAATAGCGGCGCTTAAGGGCATTTTGCATTTTAAAAAAACCTCAGGAACCTGTAATGTCCCGATGTCGCTGGGGATGCTGCAATTCCCACCAGAGCCGCGAAGCTGCCTCTGCCCCGCAGGGCTGAGAGGAGGAGGATGAGGAGGAAGGAGAGGGAGCCCAGCACCCTGCAGCCAGTGAGGGGATGTCCCCAGCACCTTGTGACCCAGGCCAGCCTCCCCTGGGGGTAAGGAGACAATTTTGGGGGACTTTTGGCCTCTTCCGCGTGGGGAGGAAGGAGACCCCCTGGTGCTTGGCTGCACTGCACCAGCCGTCGTGCCGAGAGCACGTGAGAGTTTTGGGGAAAGGCTTCTAGAAAGGAGGTTTTAGGAGGGCTTCACTGCACAGCTGCTCTGAGCCCCTGGGGGCTGTTTGCCTCTTGCCCCCACTTTTAAGAGCTATTTATTCTGGCAACGAAGACGCTCTCTGCGTGGCCGGCACCGCCGACGGGCGAGAAAGCAAGGGCTTGTCGCGGTGACCGTGCTTTAGTGATGGTGAAGTGTTAGCGTCGGCGTCGCTTCCCCGGACAGGCGGAGAGAGGGAGAAAGCCCAAATTGGTGCCTTCCCTGGGGAAGGGACCCGGCTGCCCGGGGCATTTCTGAGCAGCCAGGGCTGGCTGGCTGCTGCCCCTTCTGCCGCGAGCCGGGGCACCGAGGGGGAGAAGACAAGTGAAGGCAACTCCCCAAAGCCCTGGTGTGACTTGCGAAGCTGGGAACCGTCGTGTTTTGCCAGGGTGGGAGCGGCTGTGCTTAAATAAATTGTCTTTTTAGCAGCGCTGCGTTAACCCTGGGAGCGGGGGGACGTCTCCAGCTTGCTTTGCCTGGAAGAACCCGCGTGCTCCCGGTGGTGTCTAAGCTCTCCTCTCCTCATAAGCTTTCTATACACAGCCGTGTCAGCTGCCACTCGCCAGATGCAGTAGCTGGACATCGTGCTGATGCCGTATGATAATATTAGTATTTACTATTCACACATGAAAGGTTAGACAAACTGTTTTGTCATGAAAAAAAAAAAGACGACAAAGTTCCCTCGGCTTCACGGCGAGGCCGTTGTTTGCTTCTCCCCAGCAAGGCCGAAGACGGAGACACCCCCGTGGGCAACGCGGGTTGCGGCTCCCGGCGCGTCTCCCACCGGGCTTGCCTGCGTTTCCCACCGCTGGAGCTTTTCAAGGCATCTCTCCTCTCCCTCGGAAGCACAGATCCCTGCAATAAGGGAGCTCCTTGCAGCGAGCTGGGGCCAGGCTTTCCCTGCCCAGCACCAGCAGGACTGAGGTCTTGGTGCTACGGACCGATGAAGTATCTGGGCTGCCTTGCTGCAAAGCTCGTGTCTGTTTTGCGGGGCAGTTTTCTGGCTCCGCTGTCGCTCTCCGCACCCCTGCCAGGGCTCGCCTTCATTCAGCCATTGCGTGATAGCAGGTCATTTGGGGGCTTTGACTGTAGGGTATTTGATGGATTTAAAGATTTGGGTTTATTGCTTTCACAATTATAGTCAAACCTTTTTTAATATCGCTCCTGGTTTACGGTAAGCTCCCTCTTGTTATCCACGGACCTACAGCCCTGTGTGTGCTGTGAGCTCTTAGGGAAGTGGGTTGGGGTGCTCTCGGCCCCCCGGGGCCCCGAGCATCCCCCCTGTGGCCCTGAACATCCCCACCATGGGGATCGCTGGGACAGCAGTGCCCAGGGTACTTCCCCTGCCCAGGAAAAGCCCTGCGGGCTGGAGACCTCTCCGGGGTCTCTGCGTGGGAAGGGCAGCGCCTGCCCTCGGCTGTAATTGAAATAGATGGAATCAGGATGGATCAACGTCTAATTCCTCTCCTGGGTGAATGGAGACATATGTTTAATTTTCTGGTAATTCAGGCCGGGAGCCCCGGCTCGTTCCTCTGCGCACACATAAGGATCACCGCTGCCAAGAGGTGGTTTCGCTTCGTACAGTAGCTCTGCGTAAGAGGTTCTCCCCGGGGCTGCCATCCCCGCTGTCGGTGACGGGAGAAGAAATAAAAGCCATTTCCCAAACTTCTTCTGCAAAGGCAGAGTTCCCATCACCCAGGGGACGTAGTGGGGACTTTCAAAGCTCAGGGCTGCGGCTGTGCGCTGGCTGCGTTTCCATCCGAGGTGATTTGAGGGCTGTGCCGGGAGAGGAGCGGCACGAGGGGAGGGATGGAACCAGCAGCACCTCGCTGGTGGGCATCTCCCCAAATGGGACCCCACAGGGAAGGGATCCTGGGGTTTTCTGGCCAACCCAGAAGGTCTTGTTTGCTGGAGGGTGCTTTTCCCCAACGCACCGTGTTACTACAGGGTTAGAAAACCCCCGGCTGTCCGTCTGAGGCTCGATTCCCACTGGCACCAGCAAGGCAGGCTTGGGAAGCATGAGGGTGCCTGGGCTGCGTGGGTGGTTATGGCCCAGAGCCTCAAGGAGCTGGAAACATCACAAGCAAAACACAGGGGGAAAAGGTATTTGAATTTATCTCCCCAAAGACAACTTCTAAATGAAGATCTCTAGTTTTGCACAGCGTGGTCCCGGGGACGGCTTCAGACCAGCCATGCCTCATGCGAGCCACGTGCTCTCCCCTCCAGGGGTGTCCGTTGGAAAACTTCTTGTCTTGGCTACAAATCAAGTGAGTTTCTCATGTTGAGGGTGTATTTTGCTCTGAAATATGTTTAAGATTAAGGGATTTTGTGTGTTGCTCCTCAGCTTCACCATGGGTTTCATTAAGGATCCTCTTAGGCAGGCGGTGACAGCTTTGGGCCCTGCTTGACCCTGCTTTTTCCCTACCCCTTCACTACCACGGGAATTGAAGCGCACTGGTTTTACACCCAGCCACCGTGCCCTAAGGGATTTGGGCAAGAAATCTCTCCTTCAGGCATGCATGGTCAAAAAGCCATGACCTTTGGGGATGTTGCACTGGACTTTGACTTGCAAGCTTGTCACCATGGCAGGAAAGCGAAGGAGAGCAGTGACCTCCTGTTCTCCAGCTGCTGTGATTTCAGTATCCAAGGCAGGATCCAACAAGGAGCCTGGGTGGAGAAAGCCAGGAGGGACGCATCAGCTATATCTCATCATTAATTAATGGGCTTTATGTCTCTCAGTGAGCTTCCATTTTACAGAGGTAGGAGGTAGATTAGGCAGTTTACCTGGGAAATACGGAAATTAAATCATATCTCTGGAGTCACGGATACTTTCAGGGCCACCTTGTTAACATGACTAAGGAAGGTCTGGTTTAACTCCTGAGAATGGGAGACTCTCAGCTGATGGAGCAGCTTGCCAGGAAAATGTTTGAGCCACCTCCAGAAACTGTGTCTAAAGTTGTGTGCAGAATTAGATTGAATTGCTCTTTTCAACTTCGGTTCACCAGCCCAGCTGAAAAAAAGAACCAACCTCTACCATCAACAATGCTGCTTGTCACTGAGCAAAAAGCTTTTGGAGTCTTGTAACTCTGACTATTCAGGTAGGTTCTGATGTTAAAGGGAATGAGAGTGCTCAGAATATGTTAAAATATAACATTACAGCCTCTTCAGCATCTTTGCTGTATTATTTTGGCTGAGTGCTGGTAATTGTGTGACTTTGTCAGGAGTTCACAGACGTTTTTGGTGGCTCTCAACCTGCAAGGAGAGAATCTGATTGAAAATTTCTCCTGGCTGTATTTGAGGCAGCAGCCGCTGGGAATGAGGCTTGTTTCTGACGATCTGGGGGAGGCTGGTCTCTGGCTGTACAGGAACTGTGGCGGGTGCTGAACTCAGATCTTTTTAACCAAGTTAAGTAAGAATGGGTGTAAAAAAACCTACTGCTGGCTTGACTATTTATCCTTCCACTTCCCCAGGGTCTGACAGATGGTTGGAGGCAACGTATAATGCCAGCGTGGCGCTCTTTCTCCATCCTTCTTGGAAGGGGAGCTGGCTGTGACCCTCAAAGAGGGACCAGAGTGAGGAGGGTCTTAACCCCCACCGCCGAGGCTGAGGCTGCTGCCCTCTCCTCCCCAAGCAGCTCTGTTCCCCTCTCCAGTGCTCTGCCATTAGATACCCCAACCTTCCATCTGAGGAGGAAATTGCCCCCCAGACCAGTGACTGTTAGTTAACCTTTGGAGGGGGTCAAGACCCAAACTTTGTTGTGAGGGTTTGTAGAATGATAGAACGGTTTGGGTTGGAAAGCACCTTTTAAGGCCATCTAGTCCAACCCCCTGCAGTGAGCAGAGACATGTTCAACTTGATCAGGTTGCCCAGAGCCCCGTCCAACCTGACCTGGAATGTTCCCACAGATGGGGCATCTGCCACCTCTCTGGGCAACCTGGGCCAGGGTTTCACCACCCTCATGGTGAAAAATTTCTTCCTTCTATCTAGTCTAAATCTACCCTCTTTTAGTTTAAAACCATTACACAGGTTAGCAGCCCTTGCTAAAAAAATCTGTCCCCATCTTTCTGGAAGCACTGGCAGGCTGCAACAAGGTCTCCCAGAGCTGAACACCCCCAACTCTCTCAGCCTGCCCTCCGAGCGGAGGTGTTCCCTCCCCCTGCCCCTTTTTGTGGCCACGCTGGTTTGCATTCACAGCCCAGTAAGGATGAGGCTGAACTCAGTTATCTCTCCCTTCTTTTCTCCCATCCCATTTTGTTGTGTGTTTCCCCGTGTCCCACTCCCCTTCTTTTCCAGTCCCTTCACTTCCTCGGCAGCCCACCCCCGGCGGCGAGAGGTGCGTGGCC
>NW_010565070.1:0-12024 GCF_000687285.1 Phaethon lepturus
GTGCTCTGTGCAGCAGGTCCCCATTGGAATCCTGACTCCTGGGAATGCCAGGAGGCTGCTGGGACCGCTCCCGGCTGAAGGAAATGGCACCTCGCTTCAGGAACAAATGACAAAGTCTCCTCTTTCACGTTCCCATAAACCACACAAAATTTGTCCTTTTTCCCCCTCCTTCTTTTTCTGGGCTCTCTCCCAAGTGCTTTCTCAGAATTTCCATGAAAACTCACATGCATAATGGAAATAGAATTAAAAAATACATTATATCTTTTTTCTTGCCGGCCTCAGCTTTTTTGAGGTGAGAATGTCACGATGGATGAATGGAGAATTTCATTTCCATTTTAATTTTAAACTGCAAAGCAGTGGGTCACCCGTTTCGTTCTCCAGATGAGGCACCATGTGCTGAAATCTGTTCTCTCTAGGCTTGGCTGCATTAAGAAGTGCATTACGTTAACTGCAAATCTCTTCACGTTATAATTAAACTCTAAGTGTGCCTACTAGGTGGATTTGCGAAGGCTACTGTTAGCCTAGTAAAGCCAATCTCTTTCTGAAGGAGCTGCCCCTGTAGCCAAAGGTGAAAGAGGCTGCTCAAAATTCTGTTTAAAATGGTGGAAATCAAGGCCCTGACTGGGACTGGGTGAAAGACGGTCCTTCTTAGTGTGTCTTTTCAGTGGGATAAATACTGACTTTTCACAGCATTAGGGAGGAGAGGTAGAGGGGAATGTTTGGGTCAAACTGAAGGAGAAAGTTTTACATATATTTTTCTCACAAAAAAAAATGTAAAAGCATGGAAAATGGTGTTTCAGATCATCCTGAAGCCTTTTTGCTCAGGCCAGGAGAAAACACTTCGCTGTTGTCTTGTGAATCTACTGCAAATCTTACTTTTTCTTATTTTTTTAAACAAAAACGCTAGTCAACTATTCAATCAAAAACGACTATTTTGAAATTCAGTGGTTGGAATGCTGTTTGAAAGTCTGAAGTCACTCTGAAAAACTTTGATGCAATTTAGGCTTTTCCAAAATGCAACATCTCATTTTTCACATGTCTAAGTGATATTGCATGGCATTTTCAAAATTCCTCCTTCTCTTCACACTTTTTCTTTTCCAGACAAAATTATTTACTGATTTTGACCCAATTTTGCAAGTAGTTCCATTTAGTGTTTGTCAAAACATTTCCCAGACAATCTAGTTGTGCTGGGGTGAGAGGCCAGAAGAAGACGTGGGCTGCATGAGGAAGGAACGGAGGGGCAGGGATGTGGATGGTTGAGCAGGGACACAACTGCTAACCATATCCTGGCCACCATCCTCACTGAGGATGCTTAAATTTGGTGTCACAACAAGGGCACCACTCGGGGAACAAGAAGTGGGAGGGAAACCTGGAGTGCAGAAGGTGCCAGGAGAAGAACTGAGGGGAAACAGAGAGTTAACTGGAACAACCAAAATAAACCACAAGTGTTTTCTCTGGTGACAGTAAAGCCACAATGATTCATCCCAGCTCAGTAAGGAACTGAATGCAACAAAACTGATTTAAAGCAGACTCAGAGTCTATTAAGATGGTCGTGCAGAGGGTTAAGCTCAGCCAGCTGAGCAATATAACTTTGCCTGAGCTGGCCCAAACGGGCACGGGGAGGGGGCAAAGTCCCAATTGCAGGCTCAGGGGCGCTTCGCAGGTAGGGGGTAAAGCTGGCAGACAAATTTGTTGCCCATTAGCCTGCCGGTCTCAAGACTGTGAGCTCTCACCCCCACTTGCTACAAGCTGGGCTCTGTTCGCACCCCGATCCCTACGCTGGCTGCAGAAGCCAAGCCCCCCACTGCCCAGACCCACGCCGCAGCCGGCGGTGAGACGCACTGCGCCCTCCGTGCAGCGCCAGGCCAGCCACGCACTGAAAGCACAGACAGCACCCTCCGAATCCACCCCTCCTCGGGTAACGCCGGGGGTCTTCGCGGTTCTTTGCCACCTTCTGCCAGACGGAGCTGGCTGGGTTTCTTCAGAGCTTAAGCCTCTGGCGGGGCCAGCCTCCTGCGGCTGGGTGGCAGTGCCTGACGCGCAGCATGACGCAGAGCAGACCCGTGGAGGACGGCAGCGGATGCCTCCGTGGGGCGATAAAGGAAAGCCGGGGCAAAAGGAGCGCACAAAGATCAGAAAATCTAGGAAGGAGTTCCAGGAAACGACATCTTAAAAAACTGATGGTCGGTTTTCCCCTCTTCCCTTTCACTGGCCGCCCATCACTCCATGCTGGCCGGGGGTGGGAGCGCCTCATGGGGCTGTGCAGCACTGGGATGCCACCACGGTTAGAGCCAAGCGGATCCTCTGGGCCCATAGGGACCTGTCCTCCCTCCTGTTATGTACACGTTGAGATGGCTTCCATGGTAAATGACTGTAGATCTGTTTGTCTTCATGTCTGTGTTGTTCTGCGATATTTAAGCAGAAGAGACTTAACCATGGGAAAAAGGACTCGCCCACAGAGCTGGGGGAAGCCCATATATTTTAAGTATTCCTCAAGGATACAGAAGATATCCAGGGATAAAGGAAGCCTGGCCGCTTCAGACTTGCGCAAGCAGAGGTGGAGGGAGGCAGAAAAACAGAGCCTGGTGATTAAAATGTGAAACTTGTAATTGCCTCACCTTCCTTTGCCGCAGCCAGGTATCCCATGTCTTGTGCGTAGGACAAAATACCCTTGTCCCTATCCTTCAGCATAGCCCCCTTGTGCTAGATGGAGCTGGACATCCTGGCTGTCTTCCTTCCCACGGTGCTGCCGGGGTGGGAGAGGAATGGCAGTGCCACGCTGCCGCTTTGGGCGCACCAGCCTCCACAGCTGCCGCTTCCCATGGCCGCCCCCGCACCGTCCTCCCCGGTGCGCTGGGTGTGTCTCTCATCACACGACGCGATCCCTCAAGCATTACACAGGAGAATGCTTGAGAGCTCTGGGCAAGCAAGATAGGGCCTTTTACGGGAAGGAGTGGGAAAAATTATACTAATCTCTTACGGGTTAATTGGAGAAAGTTACTGCAAGCTCTGGTTTCTTCTCTGCATCGAGGAATAATGGGGTAGATCCCCAGCTAGAGTAGATCAGCATCGCTGCACAGCCAAATTAGCATCCCTTGCCACGGAGGGCAAGTTGTTCTAATGCAGTCTCCTCTGCCAGTAAATCCACAGCATCCTTCTCAGTTCAACATGAGATCAAAATCTTTAAATCCCTGATGGTGCCATTGGTCCAGTAGCTCTCTCTGGATTTGGTAACATCCTATATACTCTGCCCTTAGTTCCCTGTTTCTCACAGGTTATTTTTCATTATATGAGTGCTTTTAGAGTGAAAACAACAATAAGCTCTGTTGGTAAACAGAGAGCTCTCGGGTGTGCTTAGAAAGGAAGAATGACCCCACAATGAGGGGTCCTGCCACACCATGGGCAGGACTCTGTTCTAGGTTCCCCAGGCAAATTCCCTAGCTTTTAATCCATCAAAATAACCTCCTGTCAAAATAGCAGCTGGACTCACAAAAAACTAATGCTATGGTACTCTGGAGAGTCTCAACACCTTCACTCAGTTGCCACCTCATCCTACAAGTATTTAAATGCAGTTCTGCCCTGCTTGCATGGTGCCTCACCTGTAGGTGGGGAAAGTACTGTTAGGAGCCTCTCACAAGCACCAGCTGGAGCAAGGAGCCAGAGGCTGGTGTTGTGCAAGGCCAATCTCTTAAGGCGGAGGAAGCAGCATTTGGCCAGATTTCTCGGCTTACAGTGATCACAGAACACCATCAGTGGGAAAAGGGGACAACGTAGATCCCAGCCTTAGCTGCAATTGCTTGGAAATGTAGAACTGAAGAAGGATTAAATAACACTGCAGTCTGTATTTACAAGCAAGGGATGCCACAAAAGAAAAAAAAAAAAAGCTGATAGAAATGTGTCGAGGTTAAAATGAAATATCTGAGCAATGTGTTTGTGAACAAAGTACAAAGATCTGGTGAAAAAGGTAGAAAAGGTAGAAAAAAGTAGAATTTAATTCTAAAAAACCCCACAATGCTGCAGCCTGGATTAGCTGATTCCCTGGGCTAATCCCTCATCTTAAATTCACAAAAGCACTTTCTGTCAGACACACAAGCCCAGCATTGTGATGCAGTGGATCCAGGGAATCCCTTTCACTGAAGGGAGAAAGTCATGCCCCCCTGTAGCCTGTCACGCATGCTTCTGGCATGCATTGGACTCCTTGGTTTGCTGATTTGACTTACTAGGTTGGCAGAAAATTAGCTTAGCCACAAAATAAAAATGGTTAGTTTGCTGCTAATCTATTGAGCTGAACTGAGCTCTTAGCATGGGAAGGCCAAGGGCTTATGGATGGGTCAGAGTTTGGTTCAGAAGAGAACGGGACAAGGATGCTAAGGAGCACAGGGGTATCTGGGACATACGGGTTTGAGGGAGGATGAGTGATCAGAGGTCTAACATACAAAAGCACATTGCACAAGGTGTTTGATTCTACCCGAACACCTCTATCCACGACCTTCACGTGTATGAAAAACATACATTCAAGGCCCCCTTCCCATCCTCACACAAGACTTCTGTTGTCCGTCACACGTGTCTTCCCCCTCAGGCTACAGTACATGGCTTCAAGTTATTCTACCTGGCTTGGTCATGTCCCCTCCCTGCCATCCTGGGATATTTCTGTCACTGCTCTTATCACTGAGCCCTTTTTTTAATGGCAGACTGGATGATTTTTCTGTCAGGCCCAGACTGACTGTGTGCCGTTGACTCAAGATCTTGACATGATGCTTTCCATTCCTCTTGGCCATGCATCTCCTTGTCAGTCTCACTTCCCTCAGAGTAACAACGAGATGCCACTCCCCCACTTATTGTGTAGAGTCACTAGAACTAAACTCCTCGGACCAGAAATGCCCTTGGAGCCATTTCACAAGCTTTTAAAATCCAAGGACCACCTTTCCTTTCTGAAAGGGCTCCAAGGACATCCTATGCTGTGTCTGACCATGGAGGTTTTCATTCACAATCCAGTAACAATTAATCCATTAGAAATGCATCTATTAGTTCTGTTTATTCTACCTTTGTGTGTATTTTCCAGCTCCTACAGCAGGAGAACAGTGAGTGGGAGGAGGTTAGGAAAGAAGGGGTTTTGCAGTCCTTTCCCTAATCACAATCTGATGTTTCTCAAGTACCATTTGTGGATACCATGCTGTAAGGGATGTTTCTACCTCACTCTTCGCTGACAGCTACCATCTCCCCTTCTTTCCTTCCTGGTGGGACTGGGACTTATCTGATCCTTCAGTATGCTGGTTTAGAGACCAAAAGCGGTGGAGAACTAGTAATTATTATTTTTCTGTAACCTAGCTCTGTGCTCTGGGTCACTCCAGGGACAGAGGATCACCAGTGTCAGGGCAAGGGAAGGACCTATAAAAGCACCTGGCTGGGGACAGTGTGCAGGACAACTCTTCCAGAGACAAGTGGCTATTGAATTTGAAACCACACACCATCATACTGGCCCAGTGGATGGGAAACACTGCCCAAGGATCTTGATGGTGGCCTATATGCTGAACTGCTAGTATCTTCCATTTGCCTAAAACTGCTGAGTCTTCTTGACATATTTCTTCCCTCACTATAGATATTCGCTAAAATTGTCATATTAAAACTGGAGTTTTGTCTTTAGAAAAGAGTATTAATCAAACCCTCAACAATGCAAGAGACTACAGGTTAAAACAGTCCTTACAAAAACGACTGAAATTAGAGAGTGCTAATATTTTCCTCTGCCAGTCACTCATTCAAACCCAGCCTTGGTCATTAGTAACTGGAAGTGGTTCCTGCCTGCTGGATTTTTCATTGAGCTACATAAAAAATGATGAAATGGAGAGAACCCTTAGCCCAGTGGCTAGGTGCCAACATCACAGCCCCCCAGTACTATTTTCAATGGAATTGAATGGATCAAATGGATTATTAATAACACCTTCTGCAATTGGTCTAAGTATCTTCCTCCAGGGTCCTCTCCTGGTGGTGAGTAGTTTGCCTCACTGCTATCGCAGCTGTAGCTTTATTTGGGATAAGCGGAAGAGTTTACTTTTCTGGGCTGCCAGTTAGGTAGCTTTCACTACCAGCTAGAGCCAGAGGGACAATTAAAATAAAGTGCAGACTTTTGTCCTGCCCTTTGCAAGAGGAACTATCAATCAGCCTTTCTGGATGTGAAAATACACTTCTCCCACCTCTTCCAAAAGATGGAATAGAATAACTTTCAGAAAGTTAGAAATATATATTAATTTATCACAATTTTTGCTTCCCATTTAAAGAAACAACTTTTCATTTTTGTATGACCCCTGGGCATTTTATTTTAGTGTTTTGCCTTTTTCCTGGACCTTTGCACGCAGTGTTAATGCAAGTGACCAGTTTTAGCCTAGCTCTTACTCACAAAATAGACATTTCTTTTCCTGCTGCTTGGCCTAACAATTTTCTGTTTTCAGAAATGTAATAATGTCTTTAATAGGAGACTGACATTCAGGTATCAAAAGACCCTCTAAATTCTGATCAGACAAAACCCAGGCTACTCACAATTTATGGTCATTAGCAAACAAAAAACACCTTCTCAAAGAGCAGCAGTCAGACTGCTCATGTCCTGGCCAGATCCTGGTAAACTTTATTGCAGATTGGGCTGGAATATTCTTTTTCACTCCCAACCCTAAAGCTTTCTGCAGGCTGTTAAACAGATGCCACTTTTCATACCAGATGTGAATTTCCTAAACTAATTCCCTCTGTATATAGAGAGAACTAATCTAAAGCCTTTGAAGTAAGTAGTAAGACCTGCTGTTGACTTTGGATCACAGATGTATGGGCTGTAAAGATATATGCAAGTTCTTTGGGATGAGAAGACCCCATAGATGCACAACATCCCTACAGGCCAGAAGAGTCTGTGATTCATTTAAGATGGGAATCTGCCTGCTCTCTTCAATCAGAGATATATTTCAGGCTACATATGAATAGTAAATGTATTTTTCCATCCTGAGAAGTTTTTGCAATTGCAAATGTTCTTCTATTCCTGCATTGATGCAAATCTACTGGGAGGTGTCTCTCTTCAGTTTCAACAACTGAAGCAAAATATACACAGTGAAGTGCCAAACTATGACTGACCTTCCCCAAGGACAGTTTCATCCCAAGTGGTATATCCCTGAAAACAATCTTCAGTTTCAGTGGATGGGATTCAGTTTTGTTAAAAAAAAAAAAAAAGCTTCTTTGGAAAATTCCTGACTGGGAATTTTGTTACAGACAGTTCTAAGCAGAAGCTGCTACTGAGAAGGAGACTTGGAGGTATTTGGCTCCTGCCAGGCATTGTTTCTCAGTTTGATTAAGCTCTTAATCTTGTGTTTCCTCTGTGGGTATCAAGCTCCAGGAAACTGCCTTATTCAGATGCCTAAAGGGAAATAAGATTCAACTTCAAACAAACAACAATCACTGCTCCATTTTCGATCATAATCTGGGGGGAAATGTATCATAAAGCAGGGCAGCTCGATACCTCCAAAAATCAACTTTGGGAGTCAGAATTTAAGAATCTGTCAGAGCTAATCATTTCAAATAATGCTGCAATAGAAGACTGGACTCACCACAAGAAGCAATTGCAGCAGGAGATAAAAAGATTACATGCTGAATGATCTGATGTGAATAGGAGAGATGCTATTCTTAAAGCCCTGAGCTCCCATGATGCAGTATTTCAGCTTTGGGCTGAAATGGTAAAGCTAAACTAGAATTGTGCACTGATAACGTCAGAGCAATCAGCTGCTGGGATGGGAGGAGAATTCCTACTTCAAAAACATTTTTTTGTTGCATTGCGATTATCAGTATTTAAAAGAGCAGCAGCTGGAGCCACTGAATCCAAGTCGCACTGTGCTAGGCTTTATTCCATACTTTATAAGACACAGCCGTTGCCCCAAGAACCGTAAATGTGTAAACACACAAAAGAGACATATGGTTGGAGGGGGTGCAGGGGAGAAATTATCTGCCTAATGCTTAATATCAAATCAGCATCAGAGACAAAAACATAATACAGGGTCCTAGTGTTCTACCTGCTTCAGCCAAGCAACCCCAAAGTTCTCTCCCCACAAGGGTTCACATTTTGCATTAAAGGAATCTCGTCTTGATGAGCCTTTATGCTGGTGGAAATGGGGAGGGAAATGACAGCACCTGTGAAAACATAAATCCCACAGGTTAATTACCTGTTCTGCTTTTCACCTCTGAAATGAAAAGCCTTTTGGAATAAAGGACGGAAAGAGACATTCCTAAAGGAACAGGGATTGAGTCCAGGTCTTCCTAGGATACATGTGGGCACCTTTTCAGGGAATTAAAAATTGCTCCACAGATGCTCAAACATCTGAAGAACAGTGGGTGTCAGCTGCGGTGAAACTTAGGCTGGCAGGCTGCATTCAACCCCAGCTGAGCCGTGCTCAGGAAAGGTGAATTCAACAGACAGAGAAAGGAGTTTCTTGGGAAGATTAAGGAAATGCTGTCATATGAGGAGAGACTACAAGAGCCTATCTTTTGAGTCTGGCTCCAGCTAAACACAGCAGGAGGAAAATATCAGTGTGAGAGAGAAGCTGTAAAAGCTACAGGATGATGTTAAAAAAAGCAGTAAATGAGCAAAAGTTTTCCGCAAATGGATTTAACCTTAGAGCAAACCCCGCTGATAGGACTAGTGGGGCAAAAACTTCTAAATGCTTCTAAAACGGAGCTAGGACAGTTTGTGAACTGGATATTGTGATGTGCTGCTCTGTGGAAAAGGGAATAGAGTTAATTGGTCCTCACAGGCCTTTGTTCCTAAGAAGATGTTGCTGATCTTCAAAAGATACTTTTCTAGAAAAAAAAAAACAACTAAAAAAAGCTCAGAAATCTTGTAAAGTCTCTTTTCTATTGCAACATCATGAAATATTTTATAAATCTGGGTATATCTGATAACGTCTTGGAGAGGCTCTTATGACCATTGAGTCATTTAGTCTGTTTCTTTTTTTTTATCTAGACCTTTCACATTTTTAAGAATTACACTACTAAAACCTGAATCCTTTTGGCCAAAAAACCCCAAACTCCCCTCAGAAGACAGGAAGCTGAAAGAACAACTATCCTCATCTGAAAAGCAAGCTGGTCAACTGCAGTTGTCCTAGAGTTCATAACAGACATATTTATAGCAATCTTTTGACCCTCCTCAAGATGATTCATTTTTGAAGAAAATTTGAAGCCTGCCTTTAAAGGATATTTTCACTACCACATACACCGGTATATGTTGCCTCTGGGGAAAAAAAAATATACTACACTGTGTTGGTATTAGTATATTAATTACACATATATGATGATTGTTCTTGATAATACAGCATAATGATACAATACAGCATTAAGGTAGAGGTCTGATTACATGTCGTTCAGCAAGGGTTGAGCCACTATATTTAGATGGTGACTAATTTGGGAGAGTGCTTATCCATCTTCTTGAGGGATTTCTGCAGCAACCCATCCTGGGGCATCTGAAAACTTCACAGCCACCTGGGCATTTTGCTCCCAGTGCTGCTGCCAGGTTGGAAGGCACTGACCTATCCTGCCCCACATCTGCCTCTCGGGGCTCCCTGCCTCCTCTTGCCATGGCTGCTTACAGGTGCCACCCCTTCCCCTGGCTCTCCCAAGGGCAGCAAAGCCCTGGCTGCTTTGCCCTTACTTCTGGTGTCACCTGGACAGGGCTGAGCTCACATGTCCCAAGAGAACTGCATCTGTGGTGATGGAGATCTGATTTCACTGGTACAGCATCACCAAGATGTACGCTTGTACCATATGTCCTAAAGTATTGGTTTGACTTAACTGGGCCTGCTTCTTAGTTAAAAAATGGGCACTTTATTTTTCTCCCACAGTGTGTGTAGGACAGGAGGAGCAGAGAGTTCTTGAGTATGTGTAAACGCTCCCCTTCAAATTCCCCTTTGAATGGGGAGTGTATCTCCAGTCCACTGTGTTCATCTGCAAGGTATGATGGAAGGAAACATCCTTACCTAGGGGACATGGGGTGACCACATCCGCACTGCCACTGAGGCACTTTTGCTGGGAACTCACATCTGCTCACATCTAAGATGAGGAGCCACGGTTACAAAGCCCCCTGGGAGAGCAGAAGTCGACTCGGCAGTGACTTTCTCAGATTGAAAAGTCTGCACGTCTGGGACAGACCCAGGGACTTGGAGCCAAAGCCTTTTTAGGAGCCTGTGAACTGTTCATGCAGACAGACCCATCAGTGGCAAAAGCTGGAGGAGGCAGCAAAAGGCTGGCAGATATAGCGGCAAGGAGAGGCTGAGAGTGAAGCTAGCCCAGGAGAGCCAGGAATCACCCATCACTCAGCCCAGAGCTATAGCAACACGAAAAGACAAGACAATCAATCTTTCTAACTTACTTGGCTACATGATCGAGGAACATGAAGCACCGCATCATACGGTTGCTGTACTTGGAAAGGTATTTCGAGTCCACAGTGTACTGAACCAGAGCGTACTGAGCAAGGCTGGATGGGAGGTTATTGATTGATTCTTACAGACAACTAACTCCTCGGTGTAGCAAGAAAGGACCACACATAAAGATCGTGCACATGAGCTGTACAACTCTTACACTCCGTTAATCAGGCCCCAGGACCCAGGCAATGAGGCACATCTGAATGTCTCTGGCAAGAACACAACGCCACAGAGCACAAAGACAGCGTGGTGCACACAAGGTTAGAGATGGCTGAGCCAAAGGACGCGGGAACTCAATCTCACTTCGGCACAGGGCAGGGACCCGTCTATCCCTGCTTTGCAACAGGTGGACGACCAAATAACAGGATCATATTTGATTGCCCCCCTCAGAAATGTCAGGTCACCATCGCAAGGGCAGCTGGCTGAAATGAATGTCATTATAAAATCACCATATTTAGCTGTGATTAAAGCTAACAAACAAGAAAGTTTAACTTATTATTGTTATTCTTGGGGGGTTTTTTTGCATTTTTGCTTTTAAATTGCTTCTCTGGAAAGAGAGAAGTGGCTTCTTTTTCACTGCTTGACAGTCGGATTTGCAACTA
Organism: Phaethon lepturus; assembly: GCF_000687285.1. Classification (NCBI taxonomy): domain Eukaryota; kingdom Metazoa; phylum Chordata; class Aves; order Phaethontiformes; family Phaethontidae; genus Phaethon; species Phaethon lepturus. The sequence goes on from NW_010565070.1 coordinate 11,042, forward strand.
GTTACAACCTGAAGAATAAATAAGGTACTTCTTTTTGCCAATCAAGAGAATAACCTGTACATGTGCTTAAACATGCTAGTATATTGGAACTGCTATTCACAATTCTCTAAATAGTTACATTTTTAAAAATTCCTAATCTGTGTAAAGATAATTTTGGATAAAGATTAGGAAACAGCTGAGTATCCACAAAACTATCACTTATACTTATTAATAGCTAAGTCAAATGACATTACATGTGCTGGATGGAAGTCACTTATCAAAAAATTTTATATTAAAACATATAGTATATTCTCCAAAGAAACCACGCTAATGGAAATTAGTTTCCTTTTGGAGTTAAATCAATCAGGTGTGTAGAACTAGTAGATCTCAACCTAGTTGTTAGTCCTGGCTTCAAAGAGAAAAACAAACTTCCCTTTTTCAATGTCTGTTCTGCGTCTTAGCTTTGAGTGGGTTAACTGTTGGACTGATGTAAACTGGAAACAAAAGCAGAGAAAATGTTATTCAGCTGCAAAAGGGATCTCAGTTGTCAAAGTGATCCACCACTTCAGTAAACTCTCACTCCTGGCGATTAGCCAGTTCAGCCAGTTTTTAAAATTTAGAGCAGTTCATCTCTCCTGACAACTGTTATTTTTAAACCTTGGTCCTTCACCTTTCTTATCCCCCAGAGGAAACAGTCCAGATCTTTAAGGCTAATAGGAGCCCCCGTAGCCATCCTGTCTGTGTCCCCCTTCCCTCCTCGAGCTGCAAAGGCAGCTGGCTGGGGTACACCCAGGTACAGCTGGCACCCCTTGCATGGGGAGAGGGAAGGGGAAAGAGGCAGAAGATGCTCAGGCAGATGTTACAGGAGGGGAGGAGATAGCTGCCCAGCTGGCCCACCCACAGTTGAATGCCTAAGCAATTCATTGGGAGAATTAGGGCTTGCAATTGGTTTCTTCATAGACCAAGGCAGTGCCTAAACTAGCCAATATGCATCTGGAAAGAGT
>NW_010565070.1:12055-20150 GCF_000687285.1 Phaethon lepturus
ATTTTAAAGCATGTACGTAGCCATGACTTATTTTTGTTCTGAAAGCAACTTATGTTCTTCCCATATGGGTGTTTTTGAATGCAACCCCCAAATAACAACCTCCAGTTGGTTGGGAGCGAGAGTACAGAAGAATGAGCAAAGCTGTAAACAGCCAAATTCTCCAGGGAAGTAAGTAGCAGTTAGGAGGTCCTAATCAAAGGCTATTTCATATCTTTATAGGCATTATTAGACTCCTAAAGGAGGAAGTTTGACCTGGAAACTCCCCATCTCTGTGATTTTCTCTGGCAAGTAATTCTTGGATGGAAGTTACATGGTGTCTCACCACCAACTCTCAGATGCTGGGAGAGCACTGGTTAGCAGTTGCTGAGGATGTCATCTCAAAAGCAGTTCCCACAGATTTGGAAGGTGCATAAAACTGCTGTGGTTGTTGGAGAGAGTGCCCAGGGATCTCCCCAAGGCTCACACCAGACAGTCAGTGCTTTGGGCCAAAGAAAGAGACAAAAAAGTGCCCTTGGCAGAAGGCGGCTATGGCTATACTGTGAAGTTATCCACCCCAGAGCGAGCTGTCCATCCCCTGGCCATGCAGTACAGTGTGACTTTTGTCTGTTTTGCTGAGAGCTACCCGCCTGAGAGTGGCTGCGTCTACATGCACAGTGCTTGACCTTGAGCCTCTTCGGGCACCCGTGTGCACCAGAGATATTTGTTACTCCTCTTGTGTTTACTCTTCCCCCACACCCCTGAGCTTTGGAGTCTGAAATTATGAGGGCTGTGTTGCAGCCCACCAGAGTGTTTTTTATAGCTCCATGCTGGGTGCATATGTTGCATGCCTTGTAAAGTAGTATAAGGGACATGTGAGCATTCAGTTCCTGGAGGTACCATCCTGGAGGGCTCTATAGGGCTGAGGAAGCCAAGTCTGCTGCAGACTCCACGATGCTGCCTGAAGGGCAGAGCTAAATGTCCATAGAAAGACACTCAGCTTTTGCCTCAGAAGCAGCTGGTTTATCCATTCCAAAAGAGAGGCTAGGAGTGAGCTAACATACATGCAGTGTGGATGATCCTATGACCAGGACTCAAGAGGAAAGCTGGAAGCTAAGTTCTTGGCAGTGTAGCCATGGTCTCCTATGTCCTGTCCTGTGGGCTGGAGAGAGCTGACCCAGAATCACACCAGCCCTGTCCCACAGCTGGGGTGCAGGGGACACAGATTTCACAGCCAAAGCAGCAGACTATTCCCCTGTTCAGATCTTGGAGTCTCTTGAAATGCCTTTTACTATTAAAAACCTCTCCCCCCTGCCCCATCTCTGATGTTGCCTTGGGTGCTGTTAGGGCAGGGACACAGTCTGTTCCCAGCACAGGATGGCTATTAGCGCTTATACTAGTGCAGACTGGCTGAGTGAGCATCATTCTACCACCAACATAACGCTGCACCAGCCTGTGATTTCCCCACTGTACTCTTCTCCCAAGCAAGCTGTATGCTAAGGCACCCTCTGCGCAAAGCCGACGTGCTGCGCTGTGTTTGGGAGATGTCGGGTCTCATCTCCCCCCACACGCATACACAGCTTTCCAAACTACACCAGCACTGAACTGAGCTATTCCATCTGTCAGCCCCTGGTATTTATTTTCAACTGTCAAAAAACAAATTCGAGCCTGAAGGCTCCCAGGAAGATCCTGGAGTCCGGATCCAGGCTTCAATCAGAAGGAGTAAAAGTCACAGGTATTTATACTAACATGTACAGTTTCGTGCATGTGGAAAACACTTTAAGGAAGCCAGAATTATCAAATATACAGCAGATTTTTACTGTATCTTTAATGTTTAACTCTACACCCATGTTCATATTCAGGCTAACGTGTTTTGCAACCATATGGAAATGACATATTTTGGTTCTGGAGTAAAAAAAATATGGCATCAGTAAAATACCACCTTTCAGTAAAAAAAGTCTTGAAAGAATAGTCTGCCTACCAGTAATGGATAGAGTGAGAGGTAATTACACCTAACAGGCTTTACCAGTAAGGAAGAGATGGAAACTGTGTAGGACTGCCTGATCCCCATGTCCCATTTAGCTCTGGGCTCTTAGTAGCAGATTTGAATCACCTCCAAATTTTCCCTGAGCAAGTGTAAAAGGCACCCTCCAAAATTGACTCCAGCCAGTGTCTCCAGTGGTTCCGTGTATTCATGATATGTCTCTTCCCACAAGTATTTTGCTTAAACCCTCCCTTTTGAAGCACAGGGAATTGTATTTTTTCTGGACTGCCGGCTGCAGCGATGCACAGACCGTTCATGAGCCAGGCTCTGAGAGCGATGCCAGGCTGCCACTCATGGCTGACTGCAGACATGGGTTATCCCCAGGGAAACCACAGCGATCTTTCACCACTGAGCAGCTAATTACCCGCCATGTGTCGGGACGCTTCACAGGTACAGATGGGGGCAGAACTGGCTTTTATAAAGTAAACTGCATTAGTCTGTCTCTAAGTCCTGCATCCTGACTCTTAACAGTAGAAAGACAAACTCTTGGTCTCTTGCAGTTAAAGTCTAGTGTAAACTGTGAATTACAGGATTGAATATCTCTTCCAAGGTGGATTAACAGGCTCTGACTCTACCCTTTTCTTTTAACTCAGATGGGGATTTGCAGCTGTGTAAATGAAATGAGAATTGTGTCTGTATCTGTGCCAAGAAAATGTGCTAAATATACAAATAGGCTGAACTGAATATGATTTAATCTTCAAAGTAGACACGTTTTGAAGGATTTGATTTCCTTTCCCGGCTGAAACTCAAGCTCTTGCTGTGAGCCTGTATCTGCAGAAAGATAGAAAGATACTGTTTGTGGGGACCTGCTAGTCCTTCCTTTGGCTTAGGGAGTACCACGACCCACACCAGCTGAGGTAAGGAGCAGCCTCTGCCTCAAGGCCCTGGTAAAGAATGGATAAAGCTCAGAGGAGCTTGCTGGGCAATTTTATCGCCTATGTCTCTAAATATGTACCCAGGACTCAGAGCAGAGTCATAAACCAGATTCACCTCCAGCTAAGGAAAGACACTTATCAGTAGGTTGTAATGAGGTTCCCTCTTGCTGGCCATTATGGCAAAAAATGTGGAAGAGGTATGAGCCTACACAGTGTTCATGAGGAGGGCATACCCAGTAATAAACGGATAGCTGCCTTCTACCAAACTCTTATATGTGGCTTGTGAGTAAAATGGAAACCCACCTGGGCAGGATGAGAGGAGGAAATCCTTTCAGTGGGTGGCAGAGTGCGAAGGGCTGTTGCCATTTTGGAAGTGGGCCCATAATCAAGAGCTTTGCAAGGTACTATTTTTCAGATGAATCCCACGGAGGGAGGCTCAGGATAAGGTGTCACCTGCCCAGCCTGGATTATCTCTGTGATGAGGATACCCGTTTCTCCGCAATACAGTGCTTCACTTTCAAGAAGCCGGAGAGGCCGCAGCTCGGTCAGCCACGCACTCGCGGCCTTTGCAGAGACACGTTGGAGCTGAGCTTGGGGCCATTCTGGCAGCGTTGGTGGCTTTGGTTAAACGCGACTGTTTATTAAGGTGACGTTTGTCCAAATGCCCTCCTGAGCTCTGCCATCCCTGTCTACACACATGGCCTCTTTTAGCCACTGTAGTTCCGGCAGGCGGCTCTGCAGCAATCCTGCTACATAATTTACCAAAACAAACCTTCCCCACTGGTGATTCTCCAGTCTATTATTCTGAGACTCCAGCCAGTATCACAACTGCCAATCACCTCCATCTCCTCCGAGGTGGAGGTGTTGCTGAACAAGCTTAGAAGGATTTCAGAGCATCGTGCTGCTTTTCAGAGAGCAGAGGGGACCCAGCTGGGTTCTGGAAAAGGTTTCTGCATTTTTGCTTTCAAACAAGGGGTTTCGTTTGGGAATATCCCTGGTTTGTTTTACAGTTGCTAAAAATGCACAAGGAATTGCTGCTGACAGACTCATCTGGGGCCCACCAAAGTTGCTCCCTGTGCTGAAAGTTTCCTGTAAATGTGCAGATAGATGCATGTGTAGGTGCAGCATGAGGAGAGGTGAGTAAGACTGAGAGGAGAGATGGTTATATCCATACTTGGTAACATGCACCCTGGGGAGGTGGGATGAGCGAGCAGGAGAGGGCTGTCACCATCCTACAAGGATGAATGGGACACCCAGGCCAGCCGGGACCTGGCATTTAGGGGAGTTTCCGCCACGTATGTGTCTGCACAGTGACTGTCTCACATCAGGTGTGTGGTTTCATGAGAGGGATCCTTGTAATAGGCTGGGGCACTCGGCAGCTAAGCTGGGAAGATGGCAAAGCCATGGGAAGGCAGACATTTATCATGGGCTGCCCAGACCCTGGCATGAGCAGCAGGTCTGGCTGGAGAGGGCAAAAGTCTATTGCCTATGCTAAAGGAAAAAAAGGAAGCAAGAAAAGAGGTTGATGCTGCTTACTCTTGATAAAGCTTTTAGCTGCAGAATGTCACATTCTTTAGAACTCAATCAGCCAGTCATGCTCTAGGCTTTAACAGCTGTAACTCTAATTGGACCAAGAAAATCAGTTGGTCTGCAGCATGAAAACATAAAACACAGAAAAAAACCTGAGTCTGCATGGTGGGAGGGTCTGCACTGCATGGGTGCTGTCTGTCCCCACTTCATTGCCAGTGTGGCCTTTCCAGCCTCTCCCAGGTGACAGAGCCCACTCTGAACTCTGCCTCCAAAATGCTCAAGCTCCTAAGATGCAGCAACCACAGCAAGTTTCCCCATAAAGAAATGAAGTTTTAATTACTGCTATCAATCATCCTGTGAGCAACAGAATAACCAGCTCTCCTGGATACTGCTGCTGGAAGAGCATGAGTCCAGCCTTGCTGAGGGAGGCGAATGTTGATTGACATCTTCCCACCCTCACCATGCTGCTGTCTTCTTCCCTAGGAGAAGGGCATGCTCCCCTTTGTCCATCTCTGACAGCATCATATATCACCTCTCAGCCTCCTGCAATATTCATCCAGTGACACCAACAAGAATAGGTCCAGACCTCAGGACAGGGAGGGAGATGCCCAGGGTCAGATTTTTAGAAGCAAAGAAAATTCTTCCAACAGTCAGATGGGCAGCTTCCCATTTTAGGCTGTGCATTCCTTATTTATTTATGTGCACTGCCTCCTAACTGCCTTCGTAAAGGCAGACTAGACCTGGATTTTTGCTTGTGAGAGTTCCCTGCAGTGCTGTGCCTGGAGGCTGAGATGTGCTGTAGCCTGCCCTGGGAGGACTCCTGGGACTCTTGTCACAGGGTTGTTCATGCTGCTTGGCTTATTTAGGGGTAAGAAAGGCTGGTGTTCATTGCTATGGTGTGTTCTTGCAGAGTTCTAGAGATGGAAGAGGATCTGAGACAGTAACTCCTTGCCAGAAGAGGACTGCTCCCTATGGGGCACTTCCCAGCATCTGAGTCAGTCAAGTTATACAAGCGACAAAAAGCAATGCAGCTTTCACCACTTCCCCTGGAGATTAGTCCAAAGCCAGACAGATCCAAGCATTCAGAGACTGTCATGGCATTAAACTAAATGTTCTGCTCCTCAACAAATGCCAAACATTTCTCTGTTTTCCTTGATGTCTACATCCTTGCAGTGTTTGTGGACTATGGTTATATTCTCTATTAATCTCCCTGTTTACGGCGTCTCCCATGTGCAAAGGTCTTACCACTTATGGAGGGATAGATATACAGCTACTACCTCTTTCAACCAAAGAGTAATTTTCATCAGGCAAAGAAACTGCTAATGCAGTTGGGAATTTCATACCAAGGGGGTATGAAATCCTGCTTCTGTGCACACAGCAGGCATCAAATGGGTAGGGACTTTCTTTCCTCTTGGGTCCTAAAATCTTTTAAAAAGCATGAAGCACAGAGACCTCTTTCTCCAGGCTCTCTTCAGGGTCATTCTCCCATACATTTCCTTTTCCAAATGTTGCTGCCTGTTTTTCACAGGCACCCAGACCTTCATGGAACAATAATACGCAAAAGCCTTTCATCTGCCTTTAATTTGGACAGAACAACCTATCTATATTTGAGGCAGCAGATGCTCTTGTTTTAGTTACTCACTTCACAAAGGAGCTTATCTACTATCCTACAGGAAAGGCTTTATGGGTATCTCATACATAAAGCTGCATAATTCCTTGATTTGCTGAGGTATTACAAAGATCATCACTGTATCAACGTGAGCACCTCAAGAGGCCAGAGAGAAGTGAAAGGCATTGTTCCAGGGTCAATGGGAGAGCATCATGGCCATCCCCACTTTCAGCAGTACCAATTTTTTTCAAGGAGGAGCAGTCCCAGCAGAACTTGGGGTCCTCAACTCTTGAATCATCAGGGGTGTGATGGTAAGGTCATGTTTCCAGATGTTTGGGTTCAGTCTCTGTTCTAAATAAGGCAAAACAGAGATGTCAAAAGCAGGTTTCTCCCTTTGCAGTTTTCTGTGGTGGATTCTGGCAGGGGTGTGAGTGAGAACACAGGTAGATATGGCCCTCTGTGAGAAGAGAGTGATCTCAGCTGGACTCCAGGCAAGGAGTCACAGGACACTCTAACACTCCCCAGGATCTTTCTGGTAAAGGACCACACTTGGGCTTATTATTCCAAGAGATGGCTGGCCAGAGTCAGGTAAATGGTAGGTATTGCCTTTCAGAAACCAATGCAGGCCAAACTGCTTGTGTTTAGTTCTCTGGCTGACATGCATGGCCTGCGTAGCCGGATCAATTTGCTGCCTGCTATTTCTCTCATGTGTCTCTTTAGCCACTGTTGCTTTGCATTAGTCTCTCCCAGGCAGCATCTGTAGTTTTTGCTGTTTTCAACAGTTAGCATTTTACACAACCTGATCTTACTGCCTTCTCTACCTGTACCTTCTCTCTTTAGGCTGCTGATGCAACCATGCTTTTGAACCTGGATTGGTGTGCATATATCAGGGTTACTTGTGACTGCAGGCTGGGTTTCAGAAATTAAGTGCTTTGTTGGGGTCCTTTCTGAGAACTGGAGAAGGGCCAAGTGTGTCCACTTCACTATGCAGCCAACCATCTCCCCAGAGTTTCATAATAATATCCATCTGTTCTTCAGCTTGCTTACAAGAAAGGATCGTGGGGTTACAATTAGCACATCGTGTTGAGGCTGTGTTTAAAAATATTCACTGCCCATCTGTGTGGAGAGGAAAATCCATTTCTGTTAACAAGGTTGGTTTCCTTCTGATGCTTGCTGTCTGCAGTACTCAACTTGGTACAACGAGCGTTGGGAGAAGGGGAAGAGCTTTACAGCAAGTGGACCAGTGCCTAACTTTGAATGGGACTGGCCAGAATCAACTCTGCAGGTGAGAGGAAAGTTTTGAGTACAGGAAGGTGGCAGAAGAGCACGAAGCAGGGGAAGTATTTGTAATGTTCCCTGTCCCCACTCCCAAATCCCACTGGAGACAAAGCCTACAATGGTACGGTGATATGCTTGGGGTGCACTCTCTACCAGGACTCTAAGTGCATGCTCCCTTCCTTCCTGCTGGCAGAAGGGAGACCATGAAAGGTGGTTTTCCAGAGCACAAACACTGCACTGACCACAAATTGCGATCTGCTTGTCTTACAGGGGTCCTTAAAGGTCTCACGGCAAGAGTGCCAGCCGTTCCCCACAGCCACTCACTCCAACTCCATTGTGCTTGGGCACTGTATCCGTGATTGTCTTTTACTCTCCCTGACAATGGCAGACAACAGAAAGCAGCAGAGATGTGAAAGAATTTGGCTGTCCTCTCATTTGAGGGTGGCTTTGGTAATCAGGCCAAATTCAAGAAAATGGCTGGGATGGAGTGCTTGTAAATCCCTTTGTGAGCAGAGAGATTGAGGGGGGTAGCCGCCGAGGAGGAGAACAATGAGCAGTTCTCCGCCATCCCTCTGCCATCCCCAGCAAAGCACCCCCTCCAAGAGCCCCTCGGCCCATTTTTAAGTTTATCCGCTGTCGACTTCCTTCTCAGAGCTGGCACTTTCCTCCAGCAGCAATGAAGCGCTGTGAAAGGCACTTACCACGTCTCCCGCAACTCCCTCAAACACCTGGGGTTTGGCTTCCCAGCCGTGTCCGTACGCTGGGCTAGGCTGGCTGCGGCTG
>NW_010565070.1:20181-55059 GCF_000687285.1 Phaethon lepturus
AAAATGCAAAGCAGCCGTGGCTATCGGGACCCTTGAGAGAAATAGCAGGCAGCAGATCGCGCTCGGCTGCGTGGTCCACGTATGCTGGCCAGAAAACTAAATGTAAGCTTGGCCTGTGTTATGCCTTGGTCTCTGTCTCAGCCTCAGGAGGCAATGCCCCTCGCTGTAACTCGGGCCTGCTGTGTCAGACTGTCTCTCTGGGCAGGCAGCGGTCGGTGAGGAAGGTGGACGCTGTCTGGGCACAGTAGCAAGGTCTGACCCCTTAGCTTTCTTCAGCAATAATAACCAGAGGCGAGGTGACAGTACCTGACATTTCATTCTTATGGCTACCCGCAATTTTCATCTCAGTGTCGTAACCTGGGGTTGATTGAAAAGGTAGCCTGAAGGGAGCTTACAGGCCCAAGCCATCAAATGTGAGGACCTTTCCCTGCAGGCTAGCTTACATGTTCACCCAGGTTCTGGGGAACAGACCATAACCTTCTTCTAATTGTGAGTCTGGGCTTGCTCTGGGCAGGCTCTAGCAGGAGCAGCGTTCCCCTCTGGAGGTGGTGGCACAAAGGTGTCACCATCCCTCCCTCCCTTCCTTTTGCAGATCCATTTTCATGAGTCCTGTGGGCCACCCACAGGACATCTGTGAGGCAGGAGTTGGGGCAGGGGGCTGGAAGAGCTGTTAAAGGACATTCAAGGCAGCTTATGTACCCGTTCCCTTTCCACAAGTACATCCACCTTCAGAATAGCTGGGATGAGCTTGCCAACTCCCGCTGTCACCTTCCCCTGCTCCCTCCTTCCAGAGGATGAGAAATGCCTGGAAGTACCCCAGAGAATGTGTATGTGTTTGCTTTGCTCCAGCAACCCATATGATAAATGCCCTGAAGTTCAGTGTCTGGAGTGCTGAAAAGCTGCACCCTGGCTAGATATGATTTCTGTGATGAAAAAAGCTGTCCAGCCACAGAGCAGGTAGTGAACTGGCTAAGCTTGGCCCAGCCAAACGCTCCTCACGCCCTCTGATCCATGTTTAAAGAAGCTTGGCCACATTCACTAAGAAACATAGCCGGGCATGTTTGGCAGGCCAAGGCACCGAGGGATATCAAAAGGTTAATATCGGGGCAGCCAAGGCTTTTTGCTTATGTGGCAGCTATGTAGGAAGTCCTAGCACCTCTGACTAGGTGCTGATGGGACACTGGAGGTGTTTGTAGCAATGTCAATACTGCCTCGCCAAGCATTTTGAAGTATGAGTCACCTCGTCCTGAATCATGAGACTGGCTTGCAAGTTATTAATATTTATTTTCTGACTGAAAATAGGAATAACTTGCCTTTACTTCCAAACCTTTGAATCTGTAGGGTTAATTCAAACGATGCTTACCGAATTTTCTCTCCATGCATGAAAACTTTGGGGTTTTGTCTTTATGTTGCTTTCCCTGCTTTAAAATAAAAATAAAGCTGAAATTTTTTTTTCTTTTATTGCACAGATCCAAATCCATGCGGTCTTGAATCTTATCAGCTCTTAGGAGATTTATTGTAAAACCACAAGCATTTGTACTGGTTACTGAGCAGCCATATGCTTGGCGCAGTGCAGTGCCCTTTTGCACCTCTGACCAAGCTGCCTATCTGTCCACTTTAAAGCTCTCCCTGCTGGCAAGAGTTTATATTAGCTCAGATAGAGCGAGGACATCAGATTTATTCTCTATTTGCCCTTTTCAGTATTCACAAATAAAATTTGTCTAGCATGATAGACACAGTTGCTAGTGGTGTCTAAAAAACTCATAACTGAGAATGCAATGAGGCAAGATGAAAGCAGATCTCCAATCAACCCCATGAATTGCTATATGCTGGGAGAGCCTCTTGGAGATTCATTTTGCAAACAAAACCCCTGGCTTCTCTTCACTCTTCCCCTTTGCTTACAGGGGGAGGACAGAAGAGATGCTTAGCTGTTCACCTGAAAATGCATAATGCCTAAAACCTCCATGCTTCCTATTGGCAATGAGAGCAAAAAGCTGTCATACACCCTCTTAATCTTGTCCTTGTAGCTGCAGGATTGTGTTTCTGTGGTGCAGGCCTGGAGCACAGGGTTTGGTAAAGGCAGGTGTGCTGAGACCCACAAAGGGCTACAGCATAGCCATCAGCGGGTCTTAAGTCCTATTTTTAGTGGTGCACTGTGCACCTGAAGCACCCTTAGCTGGCTGCTGGCAGTAGGCAAAAACACTGAGCCAATAACCTTTCTCAAGACATGCTCTGATGGATGATGGATGGGATGAAGGGTGCTCTGGAGGCTCCCACTGTTGCCCAGAAGCTTGTGAAACCTCCAGAAGGAAATGCAAGGCAAGGGGGAGGCTTTGCGGGAAAAAAAAGCTCTGGCAGATCACTGATTTCTGCTTAACTACCAAGGATGCAAAGTGTTGGTTGACAAGACTTTGCATGTGCGAGAGGAGGGAAGTGCCCTTTCGCACCTTCCCAACCTGCTTGTGGTTGCATAAGCCTGAAAGCGCAGGGCCTGAGGTTGCTATGCCAACTTGCATCCCTAATTCCCCCCATCCATCTCCCCATCTGAACAACATGGGCCTGTGGGAGCAGGAGCCCACCCCGGAACGATCCACCGGCAGCAAAGTCTTTGCTCCATCGGTGGAGCAGACTGAAGGACTCTGGGAGGTGTGTGTACCCGTGGCCCTCGTGCCACGGACAAGGGACTGCACCGGAGTGACTGCTTTGCAACATTTCTGCTTCATTATCCCGAGTGCTTTACCTTTGCTGATGAATTTGGTTTCCAGTCCTCACCGGCAGCACTGAGCCTGTGCCGTCACTCATCAAAGGAACCGCAAGTGCGGCATGAATCCGTGTGCCTGGTTTCCTTTCTGTAGCGTTAAAATAGCATAAAGTGCCGTTCAAAGACACTGAGAAGGAGGAATTGCTATTTCCGGGTGCTTACATAAGCTGTCTTCAAGTGCAAAAGTGAAAAACATTGGACTCCTTATGTGCTTCCCCTTCCCTCTCCCTTAAGAAGGGCACTATATAGAGTTATACTGTATGGTAAAAGGGTCAAATCCTTGAGAGAGAACAAAAATGCGAGATGGCTGAGGTCTGTACCGCATGGAAGAGGCTGGCAGATGAAGCAGCTGCGTGTTTTTGCATCCTATCCTAATTAGCAGTAATTTCCAGCAATGAACAATTTCTTATGGTTATCCCCTTCCCTTTCCTTGTTCAACCTGCCACATAAATCACAGACCTTTTTCTCTCCACACCACAATCAGGAGTGAGAATCCTGATGAGTTAGTTTGAGTAATTAAATTTGTCCCTTCAGTTCATTTCACAGATGCAGTTGCCCTCTGCTTTGAAGCAAAGTGCGGGTCAGAGCCAATGGGAGCCTTTAATAATCCGGTAGTCTCATCCGGCACTGAAGACGGCAAGTTTTCTTGCTAATTGAACTGTTGTGAGATAATATGAGGAGGCACAAGCTCCTCTGGACAGAGGGAGTTTGGGAGCACACAGAGTCATGGGGAAGGTAATGGGTAAATTTATACTCCTGCATACATCCTCCGAGCCTTCAGCGAGAACAAACACATAGAAAAAGGCTCGGGTCTGATTTCTTTTGACTCAGCAGCTTGCTTAGTCATTTACACCAGAGTAAAGCTGCTTTGATAGGCTTTCATGTCAGAACGATAGCTTTTTACACTGCTAAAACTGCGGTGCCCGGCTAGCACAGCCTGAGCTGAGGAAACAGGCTTGCGGCAAGGAAAGGCTGGTGTTGCCCTATGGCTTCTGCTGAGCAGGACATAGGGGCGGCAGCTCGGGGTGAATCACACCAGCCTTGACATCTTGCCCCTGGGGAGGCAGGCAGCAGCACTGCTGGTCCCATACAAACAAGAACTGCTTGTGGCTGACACTGAAAAATCGGAATTTTCCTGGTTACAGGTCATCGGACAGATTTGCAGGCAGAGGAACCAGGCTGGTTCAGCGAAGTTCTCCAGTTTCACTTTAACTAAAGGGACTCATTCAGATTTGTCCCCTGTCAGTAAATATGTGCAAATACAGAAGCTTTAGTCAAAGCTTTGATTTTTTAGTTCAAAAATAAGGTGACAGTTATTTCTGCTGCAGAGAAATACCTGACCCTGCAGCGCCCTGAGGGCTTCTTTCCTCTTATCTAGTTTGTTTTAATCTTGCAGTTTTGAAGTCTCTTTCATGACTTTGAGGACCTGACATACATTTGTAGAGAGATTGTAACAGGCAACAGCATCTTCTAAAAACTGTGCCAAAGTGGTTTTATGCTCTGGTTCCTTTCAAGGTCGCAGATGAGGTTATCGTCATGTCCGTTAACTATACTTCCCTGGAAGGTTTTGGTACTCCGTAGCAAGCGGTTGTTATACAGACATCCCTGCATGCTGTGTCACCTCCTGGCCATACAGCTGACGCCAGGGACTGGGGACCAGCAGATGAGGGCTCTACTTCCAGTCCTGCAGCCTACAGGCTGTTATTTGCGTGGCCCTTTGCAAACGGATACAACTCATTCTGCTCATGAATGGGCCAAACTGGCCCAAAGCTATACAGTCTCTCAACAGCACTGATTAACTCATGCTCAACAACTCACTAGTGATGGCTGCTCAGCTGCCAGCAAGTTTGGAGTGTGGGAAGAGGGAGCTCTTGTCTGGAGAGGCTCATCCTGAGTCACCTGGGACTAATCGTTTAAAACCTGTATTCACGTTCAGTTTTTCCATTTGTGAACCACTGAAATATTTATGTCCCTGCTCCACAGAAGGGACTAAGCCTAGCTTCCTAGATATTTGCAGAATGCGTGGAGGTATTAGCAAAAAAGTTACACTAAGAGTACATAGTATTACCATTATTATTATAATGGATTTCACTTTGCATCTTGAGTACATGATTGCAGTCCTCTGAGAGGGGGAAACAGAACAAGAACAAAAAGAAATATAAAAGAACAATCTGTCATTCTCACCTGTTCTTCCCTCTGGAATGATCCCCATTTGCTGGCTTCCTTTGATTATAAATAAAGGTGTATAATATCTCTCAAATCAAAGGAATGAGGCACTTTTCAACCCCCAAAACTTCCTTATTCTCTTAATGGAAGGAACAGTAAAAAGAGAAGAAGTGCTGTAATTGCCCAGGTTCTAGCACAGGACTGGTCCTTTAGAGGAGAGCACAGAAACAACCCAGTGCGAGGACACAGTGTCCTAATTCACACTGATCACCACCACGTTGCTGCTGTTGTAAGTAACCACAGTGAAACCAAGTGCCAAATAAAACCTATTTAGAATCATGCAGATGTAGAGCCAGAGCCACCATGAAGTTTCAGGGTGGCAACCCAGGGAGATCAGTTAGTAGTAGACAGCTTGTGTGCTCAGGCTCTGTCTCCAGGAAAACAACCAAGGGAATCATTTGAGCCACCAGCTCAAGGTTGCACAGTCCACCCACACAGCCTCAGGGAGCAGCAGTGGATTTAGAGAACCCTGTCTCCCAGGCATAAAAAGTGTTGGCAGAGTTGTGCCAGAAAGATGTACCTGTAAAGATCATCAGGTCTTACGGGTGAGTTTCCCCCTTTTCTGGAGGCACAGATGTAGATGGAAGGTGTTAGTAGAGTGTGAATGAATGTGAGAAACTAGATCCTTAGAGAAGCAGGTCTTTGCACTCAACAGCTTGCTAGGCAAGGAGGACTTCTGAATGAGAGTGTTTATATGGACCCAGCTGATCCCACATATAGTGGCCAGACCCAGACTTGTAACTGCTACTTCTTAATGGAGACCAAAATACAATAGCTGGTCACAGGCAGCATCATGTGTGCTGCAGAGCGCTCTGGCTTGCCAGTCTCCATTACATGCATTTTTCATGCATCTCCTCTTGTTCCTATGCCATTCGTTTTGTCTTTGTGTCTAATGAGCCTTCACCATGTTTTTTATCAGAGATTTTTCTGTGAAGACTTACTGGGCTCTCCTCTCCAGTCCTCTTCATCTTCTCCCAACTCCTCCTTCACCTCTGTTCTCCTTAGTTGTTCATATTCCCGTTGCAGCTAAAAGTCTTCCAGAGACAATAATCAGCACTGGTAAGAGAGTCAGAACAGAGGGGAAAAGGGGAGAAGTAAGGGCATATCTGGGGGAGCCACGTAACAGCAGTGGAGGGACAGCTATAGAGATGTCCCCAAAGGGATAATTTCCCTCTCTTTTGGAAGCACTGGGATGGCGTCAGCCAGAGGAGAGCTTTGGGGGCCTTTTGAATGAACCCCTTCCTACCAGCATCATTTAGCAGGAGAGATGTGCATTTGCTCCCTCCCGGGGACCCCCCTCCTGGGTCCGGAGCAGCTGGGGGAAAGGGATGCTGAACAGAGACTGGAAGTCGGGGTGTGCACCTACACCCGCTCCTTCCTGAAAGGCTGACACAGCGCTCCGTAGTCACTGTCGGGTGAGGGCATGACTTGTCCTTCCGCTCTGACAGGATCACAGGCTACCACGGATGAATGTGGGGGTCTCTTTTCCTCCATCAGGGCCTGGAAGATAAGAAACCAGCCACCCTTGGTAAAGAAATTAATTGTATACTTTGTATACATGGGGGTTTTTTCCCCCCCATGTTCTACCCTGAAGATTTTTTGAATAATGGGGGGTTTTTTTAAGCTTTAATTTTGCTTCTTAGTAATTTTTTCAATGATGGGGAAAGTTTTAAAAAGTTTCAACAGTGGAATGAAAATGAAAGGGTGCATGCATATCTGGTGAGGAAATCTGGACATGCTGTAGCAGTGGCAAAAGGAAAGGAGGGGTACTAGAAATGCGGTCTTTTATAGAATCATAGAATAGTTTGGGTTGGAAAGGACCTTTAAAGGTCATCTAGTCCAACCCCCCTGCAGTGAGCAGGGACATCTTCTCAAAAATATTTCGTTAAAATGTAATTAAAAATTATTCACAGCAAATGCAGTAAATAAGAGGTGACTTGGACATTTTTCACAGCAAAGCAATGCTTTTCCATTTTGCAGGGATCTCAGAAATATTAGTAACCCAGTTTACACCCTGGGACACTGAGAAATTGGAGTCATACACAGATTCTGTGACAGGACCAGGAATATAAGTAAGTCAGATCACCATTTTCTCAAATGTATGCCTTCTCCAGCTGTATTCTCCCAAGTATTACTGTTTTCACTCCTAACTGATGATCATTACTTATTTTCCCAGTCACTGCAATACCCCTGGAGAGCCCTTCACTGAGTTTAAATGCCTGGGGCATACAGGTAATGCTTGTGGTTGCCCATCTACTTGCTGTTCAGAATGTCACTTGGTACCTGTGGTTTACTGACTCCTGAACTCTAACTTTTCAGCATTGCTTAAAGGGAGGGGCACCAAGCAGGAGAAATGAATGTGGGAGGGAGGGAGGGAGGGAGGGAAGGAAGGTGAGGGGGTGGAAAAATGAGCTTGCTTTACTGAATAATTAGGGGAGTGAAAATGAATAGGAAAAGAGAGAGAAAAGCTGGTTTAAATATTTAATCTCTGTTGCATTTGCTTTTGAAGAGGAGACAAAAGCCTTGGAACATTTTTTGTCTTGAACTAATTCTGACCAGAGCTGAACGGCATGCGATTGTCACTTCTGTCATTTGCCTTAAGGTGGAGAGAAACAGATTGGTCCTGCTGCATCAGCCCATCACATCAGTCTCCGACTCCAGCCACAGCCACCACCTGGAGCTGCAGAAGGTATATATTACTCATGACAGTTACACCTCTGCCCCATGAGCTCATGCTGCCCAAAATATTGGTGCCTGGGTGGACAGTGTGTGTGCTGCCTGGGAGCTGTGCCTTTCTTTGGAGAGGAGGGGGCTCCTCTGATGGGTCTGAGGAGCATTTGCCTGCTCGTATGCCCCACTGTAGAGCAAGTCACTTCACTTTAAGTCTTCATCACTGTTTGGAGTCAGGTGGTTAGTGTCAAACATGAGAGCAGTATTTGCCCCTTCTCTCTCCCCATTCCTCTGCGTATCTTTCTACCCAGCCTCTCCCTGCAACAGTTCTCTTCCCCTTCCCTTGACTTGCCCTCTCAAGTCCTTCCTCTCTCTTGACCCATGGTCTAGGCAGAGCCAAAATAAGCACAGCTGTCTTGTCCACCAGCCACAGCTGCAGCACTCTCCGCAGATGAGGCAGCCCCATGGATGAGCCAGCACAACCTGCACGCCAGCCTCAGAGATGACAGCTGTACGTTCTAATGAGCCATTGCGCCAATGAGGTCATTTACTTTCAGTTAGTCCTATATAAACCATATTGTTCATTTGATATAACTCATCTGCCACACGTTCTGTTTCTCTTTTTTCTCACATTGGACATGCAGACTCGAGGATCACATCACAAGCCATGGCCGGTGTCACCCAGTGAAGCAGTCACAGACCCTCGTAGCCATGGTGGTTCTCTGCAGCCCCTACCTGTCGTCCTCTGAGACAGTCTTAACCAGATAAAAATCTCATTTAGACTTTCTTTATAGACTGGAGGAGCAGGAGGGAAAAAAATGTCTCCAGAGAGTAATTAATTTTAAGCCTGGCTTTTAAATTGGTAAATCTCTGTAAGATCTAAGAAAGGCTGATGGTCTTTGACTAACAAGAGGAAACTGCTGAGACTGGGAACTTTTTCTCTTGTTTTGGCAGTGGCTTTGTGTCGCTGATCCATTTATTCCCTTTATAACCCTAAAAGCAAAGAGATGCTGCCATCCCTTCTTCTCAGATGGGGGCAGATATACAGAATTAATATGCTCCCCAGGATGTCATTGGAAAAGCAGGGCATTTTGAGCTCTAGTCTTCCAAACCCTGAAAGAATGCCTGAAAGCCCAGGTTTTTGTCAACTGCTGAACTGGGAGCACACTAGAAAAAATGAAGCAAAAAAAAAAAACCAACCTAAAAAGCTACCACAGCATCTCTCAAGCCTCAGAAGACTCATAGTTAGCAATTATCTTTCAAAGGCTTACTTCAAAAAGAATTTATTACTTTATTAGCCATTGCTGAGAGATCAAATAAAGACAAGGTGCCTAGTCAAGTACGTTCCTATTTCATTTTTATATAATTTGAGGAACTCCTCTGGCTAGTTTAAATGCTGGAGAAGACAGCTGAGTGGGAGTTTGAGCTTGGTGAAGCCAGCTAGGCAAGAGTTTTGCATTTGGTTTACAAAAGAACTTGAGTAGGCTGAGATTCCAGGCTGATGAGATGGTCTCCATGATGACTACACTTCTTTCTTTTTTGGCAGAGAACTCGTATACTCAACATGCGAGCTATAGGGATGAAAGAGGAGTTTATTCTCTGTAGCACTACAGGACTTGACTCCTTTGCTGATTTTTGCAGCACTTCCTCCCATGGCAATGATATCAGGATGTTGGTCGTTCTGTTTGGACCTAAGCTACACAAATACTTGACCAAACACCAAAGATGGCAGCTTTTGGTCCAGGTTTGATCTGAACCAATGACTTGGGAATGGAAAGCATCATATCTTACTTCAAAAATTTCTCTGAGCCATAAAAATAGTCCTTTACTTTTTGCTGAAGAGAAAAAGCTCAGGAGCTGACAAAGGAGTCCTGGTGTTGTGGTCTAAAAAGAGCCGAGTTCATGTCATGACCCTACCCCTTGGAAGAAGACAGTGATGTTTCAATGGTGCTGTGCCAAACCATGGTCTTCGTACCCAAATCTAAAGCTGTCTGCACTAGGAGGAAGCCAGGAGCTTCTGTTTCCTAAATTCGATCAAGGCTGGTTTGCCTTTGTGTTAGCCTGGGGGGCCCCAATCCACCTCCTGCTCAGGCCTGACCTTACTGGGATCTGCTGCCTCTCGCAGATGGCTACAGCAGGACCCATCTCATAGCTTGTGGTGCGGCTTTCAAAGTCTGTCGGCACGGAGAGACATAGGGGCATGCCAGACCATGTGCCTGCAACAGCCACAGCACCCTCCTCAACACCTGCTGGTGGCTGCTGTGCAGCACCCGGAGCCCAGGCGAAGGAGGGAAGCTTTATTCTGGGGTTGACAACAGAAACCTCCTTGTGCTCTGAGGAGAAGGAGGAGAAAAAGCAAAGCATCTCAGGAATTCCTCAAAAGCTGCAGGAATTGTTGGGGGGCTCTGGAGATGGAAGAGACAAAGAAGTTGGAGGAAACTTTGTGTTCAATGAAGAGTAGATTTGCTCAAAGAAGAAAAGAGAGAATTGTGGGAGTACTGAAACTACATACAGATTTGGGAGAACATGCCTCCCTTCCATTATCTTATTTTCAAAATATCTTGAAAATCTCAAAGTGGTTTTCTTCCTCTTCCCCCCCACCCCAATTAGGAGTTTTATGCTGAAATACTTAATTTTGAATCTTTAAAAATAAATCTCTTTCTTTGACATCTTTTAAAATAGTCTTGTAGATCTAAAGTATAACTTCAGCTTAAAAAAGAAAAAAATAGAGTCAATAAGCAGTGAAATACAGTGTAAACACATTTTTTCACTTCACTTCACTTCACTTCAAATTCCTTGAACTCACCCTTAAATTCTTTGGTTTTCGTCTTTTCCTGACCCTCAATCCCCCCCACTTTCAGATCTTTGACCTATTTTTTACATTTTTATTACCCAGCTCTAGTTTAACTTTTCATTTATTTAAATATTCATGAAAGAACAGCAGTTACACACTATTCTTATTTCTTAATCAAACCAACCATCAATCCTAACGTAATATCTTCAAGGCTGAGGGAACAAGAGAAAGTATTCCATACAGCAAAAGAATTACAGGAATTATGGACAGAAAGCCCCTACTTGGGAAATGAGTCAGTCTGCTTCTGTCGAGCAGAAAAGATCAGCATGGAAGTATAGAGCCTTTAGAAACAGCTTATGAATTTACAGCCTGCAAAGTAAGTGAAGTCTCTGTGTCTCTCATACACATACACTAACTCATTCCCCACACATGCAGGTCTCTGGTGGAAAGACGGGGAATGTGCAGTCTGCAATGCATATGAACTTTCTGTTTAGAGGAGCAGAGAAAAGATTTTTTCAATAGGCGCAAAATCCCACCCCCTCAGCACCCCTCCTTCCCCTGCGTCTGACACTGACTTCAAGGGAGGAGTTGAGCCAATTATCTGTGAGTCCTACAGAAGGAAAATCTGCAATTTGCCAGTAGTTGTGAGAGTGAGAGGGAGAAAGGCAGGGAGGGAAGAAGGAAGACTTAATTGGCAAATGTAAAGAAAAGCCCCTTCTGCCCTAGAAAGAGAATATTTTAAAGCAAATCTCGGACCAGAAGAAAAGAAGCTCGCACTGGGGCTTGTGCCAGGCAAGACCTGGGGAAGCGTAGGTTCACCATAGACAACTCCCATGCCCCCGGTGATTTTTCGCTATAGGGTCTGAGGCGGTGTAGAGGCAGGGTGGGCCAGCCGGATGCACCCACGGCCCCGCACGACTAGGTGTCGCTCCAGAGACCCTTTCCCCTCAGCAAAGCCTGCGAAGCACAACTTGCAAGAAAAGCCAGTGGGAGTGGGAGAGACTCTGCCTCTCCTTCTCTCAAACTGAGGCTGTGAGGAGAAGAGCTCATCTCACCAAAGGGAAAAGCTACCACTGGTTCCGAGACTCTTCTTTAGCCCATGTTGGTTGCCTGATCCAGTACTTGCCATTCATGGGGGAACACCCTCGGGAGCCCTGCAGTCCTTCCCAGTCCTGCTAAATTCCCAGGAAATACTGGTGAAAAATTGAGCCCAGATCAAGCAACCTGGGATCCACAAAACAACAGCCTTTTACAGCAGCAGCCGCTTCTGATTAAAATTATCAATCAAATCAATCAATCAGCTTCATTGGACTGCACCAAGACCCAGGACTGCTCCTCCAAGGAAAGAGAGGTAAGAAAGCAGCATGGAGTTTGGGATGAGAGTAGGAAACAAATATCCCACAGGAACGATTGTGATGTGCATGAAAATTACGGGGATATTAGTAGTGATTAACAAGTGACAGGTCTTTTATGCATAGTACAATTTGCATCTGCCTATGTCCATTTAGCTGGATGCAGTGAATTACATTAGAATGGCAAACAGAGACACAAACAGTATCTGAAGACTGTGGAGTGCAATAGAGGTAGTTCAGAAGTCTATTCATGGATAGGGAGCATACACCCCGATGGGAGGATGGGAAACTAAGGTGTAAAAGCTCTAGGTAGGTTGAATGAAGAATGGTATCTCTCTCCAGATGCTCAAGATCAAATTTGTCAGCATCTCACTGGAATTCAGACAAGTGCTCTTCAGAGCATGCAAAAGCAGGTGCATTGTCATTCACTCCAGTGTCTGCCTATGAAACAAGCAGCAGTGTAGGTAGAAGACAACACAGGGAGTCAAAAGAAATGGGGTTTAATGTTGATTTTGGACCGCTGTTTCAGCTCTCTCTGGGTGTATGAACTTCCCCTTTATTAAGTGGAGATAACACTCATTGCCTACATTTCTATGACATTTTGAAATCCCTGTGCTGTACTAATATAAAATACTAATGTAAAGTTTCTAGCATCAAGCCAGCGCATAAAGCAGAAGGTACCATTGGGAATTAATCTATGCTTAGGCATTTAATAAACTGGAAGGAAAAGATGTAGATTAAAGCCAGCTGGAGGTTGTTTGTCTCCTCATTCTCTTCTGATTGATTTTGCTTTATTTAGTACATGAACATGTGGTCTCTTTCTGTTTTCTTTCTTCTGCCTTTAATCTTTTTCAATGTATGAGTCCCTGTCTCCCTCTCATCCCTGGGTGTGAAGTCTGAAGCTTCATTCCTTTTCTGCACAGGAAAGAAGGCAGGTTGTATTGAACTGGAGAAAAACTGGAGTGGGGGGATAAGAAGAGAGAGCACAAAACACAAATGCAAGCTCTTGGTTCAGTAGCACACTCTGAGTCAGATTTGCAGCAGAGGTGATAAGAAGAGTAGCAACTCCATGAATCGAAGTGCTGTAAAGCGTCTTTTGACTCCATGTGAAATGAAATGCAGTCAGGAAAGCCCAAGAGTCCTCTTGACTGAATGCCTTGACAGGTGGAACAAGGACAGCATTAAGTGACTATTTAATACATTAAAATCTGCATGTCCTCACACCCCTTCTTCCACTTCAGTGCATCTTCATCCTTGGAGTAAAGCATCCTGAAATGAGCATCTGCACATAGAATTTTGCCTTTGATGGGGGTGGGAGGCAGTGTGATGTAATGACCAGAGTAGTGCAAGGGTGAGGAAAGGTGGGAAGGTGAAAGAGTTTGAAAGGTAGGAGTCCCAGAGTCTGTTCATGTTTCTCATTTGTTGGACCTTGCATGGTCAATCAGCTTCCTTGTGCCTTACTCTTCCTCATCTATGGGTAGCTTGTAGTGGCAATTCCTTCCCCAAGATGTTCAGTGTACAGTGGCATTAACTGAGGTCTGCAGCAGTGGAATTAATTTCAAAGTGGAGGACAGAAGTGCCTCTTGCACTAAAGGTGCAAAATTAGCCCTCCAAGCAGCTTGCAGTGACACAGTCCAACTTCTCTGCTGTGTGATGGGAGTTTCTTTAATCACCAGCAGCTCGGTGGTTACCTGCCAGTCAGCAGCATAATTTGTAGGACTTTGGTTTGTAAAGCTGCTGGCCAGGATCAGGTCCCCCAGTGTGTGCATGTTCTTTACAGGACATATAAGGCATTTGCTTAAAAAGCGTAACTGTGCTCACTCTCAGAGGTTGCTGCACCAAGTTGTATGAAAGTGATCTTCATCGGGTGTGAACCAGCGCAGTCCACTTGCCCTCATGCAGCTACACTGGTCCATCCCAGTCTGAAGAGCTGAGTCATTTCTAAATACTGATCCTGAGAAGTTTGTAGGTTTGTTCACAAAATCTATCTTCCTGCTTTTCTCTACCAGACAAATAAAGCCTGAGAGGATAAAAGGCAGCATCCCAAAGCAACTATGTCACCATTTGTCTGCCCATGGATGCAAGGAAGTATTGGACTGGCTACGTAGGAAAGGGCAGAGATAGTGTACATAGCAGTGTTGTTTCAGAGATTGAATATGGTGTTTCTCCACTGTTGGAGATAGGTCCTGTTCTGAATAAAACAGAGTCCAGTTCAAATAACAGGTATGCTCCTTGCTGTCATTCCCAACACAACAATCCCAACAGTACCATAACTCTGCATGTGTGTGTTCATCCAAAGTTATGTTCTGACATCACTGTCTGGCTCTAATGTTATGCTGTCCTGCCTGCTGAATATAATTCAGAGTATAAGCCACTCTGAGGAAAGCATCGCATTTTCTTCTGTGCTTTAGATAGGGTTGAATGTGCTGTTGGCGTGCAGCAATTATAGCAATAATAATAAATAGTAGTGTTTTGCTGTTGCCTTGGGCTGTAGCACAGTGCTTATAATGATGCTGGATCAGAATTCCAGAGACTTCTTTATTTAGCAGTAACCGTATCTTCACTGCTGCTTTGGTGCTTAGCACATGTTAAACAAAGCAAAAGATTTTAAGCTTTTGACTGAGATAAGTGTCAGCTACCTAAAAGCTTGGGAGATAAAATTCACTCAAGGGAAAGATAGGAATCCAGATCTGGACCCAGAAATGATCTTTCAGTGTACATAAAATACTTGCATTGTAATATTAAATAAACAACACCTAAGTTAAATAAATGGCACAGTGGGAACTTGATTATTCTTTAATAAGATCCTAGTAACCAAAATAAACTCCGTCAAAAATGTGCCGCCTTTGCTCTAATGGTTAGCTTTCCCCATACAGGGGTTATATTTTTCCTTTCAGCACACAATTCATTTGAACTGGTACATGAAAAATGTCTGAGCACACTTTTTGTATTCCTATGAAAGTTTTCTGCATCTGAGTGATATGTCAAAATGCGATCTCCAAGGTCTCAAGACTCATTTTGGTTGTCAGGACTTGGAAATCTTGTCTAATAGCTATTTAAGATGACTGTCACCTTTTCTCCTGCTTGTACTTAGCACCCACAAAGACTGTGACATCCACCACAGCAGTGTAGGTATAAATATGGAAACTCCTGTGAAATCTACGTTTCTGCAGCTCCATCAATTGCCAGCCATCCTGCTGCAATGCTGATGGTTTGTTGATAGGGAGTTCCCACACTACCAGTCCAAACAACATGGTTAAAATCTGGTTTCTAAAAGGTCAGTGAAGGCACAAATCTTAGAACTTGTCATTGACCAATGCTATTTTGTGGCTCAAACTGCCTTCATCAGCAATGAAGGTTATATGGGACCAGCTTTTTTAAATTATTGAGATGTCTAGCTTCCACTGATGTCAAGCATGATTCTTGTTTCTGTCTGACTTATGTTTGATCTCAAAATGAGTATTGTGCATAGCTCCTATTTAGGCAACCAAAGCGCTCTAGGTCCTAATTGCAGCTGCAGTGGATGCAGTATATTGGGAAATCTGACCTCTGTGTTTATGTATCTAAATGAGAACCAAGATCTACTGACAAATCTGGTAATATCTAAGTGACGCAGATGGTGGTAAGGAACTTGGTGTCTAAGTTGAAGCACAGCTGGTAAAATTAGCCCTTAAGGCTTACAAGAAATAGTAATTTACAGTTCAAAACTATGCTATTTTCAGTGTAAATGCCTTCATTTTTATATGACTTTAAAAGAAAAGAAAAAAGCAAAAGCAAAAACAAAAAAGCATTCCCTGGAAATGAGACTGAAAAAATTAAGCATTTCCAGTGAAAAGATTTCTGTATGAACCATTGATCTACTAAAGACAACTGTGCTCCAGAGCACTCTTTGGCAAGCTTGTGGAAAGGAGCTGCCCTACTCCGTCCTCCATCTAGGTTCTGGTCTTTCCTCCAACTCTGCCATTTCCTCTTTCAGGACCAAGCAATGATGAAGACTATGTCCGGTGGAAACTGCACCCTGAATGTGCCAGCCAAGAACTCGTACCGCATGGTAGTGCTGGGAGCCTCCAGGGTGGGGAAAAGCTCCATTGTCTCACGCTTTCTCAATGGCCGGTTTGAGGACCAGTACACTCCCACCATTGAGGATTTTCATCGCAAGGTCTACAACATCCGGGGAGACATGTATCAGCTGGACATCTTGGACACCTCCGGAAATCACCCTTTCCCTGCTATGAGGAGGCTTTCCATCCTGACAGGTGAGAAGTAGGAGGAAGTTTGCAGATGGGTAAAAGATCATAATGATAGACATTAGCTTGAAAACTGTAGCCTGGAGATGACTGTTTCTTGGCAGGTAGCTAAAGAGACTGCTTGATTTTGTTGCAAGTTGCACTTCTCTAGAGAGAGATTTCCAGACTGGGATGCTCCAGGCACTGTAGGGAGTGCATTAGCCACAGAGAAGTCCCCCTGGATGAAAGTCTGAAATTGAGATTTCCCCCTAGCTTATTTCCCTCCTACCTTCCCTTCCTGATGCATATTTTTTACTGCAGTCACAAATGAATGGCTGAATAAAATCTCGTGGGCATAAAGAAAGAGCAGCAAGGGACAAAATAAACATGTCATTATAAGACACAAGCAGTGAAAAACAAATGTAAAATGCACTGGGAGGGAATTCAAACAAAGAAAATCTCAAAGATTTTCTTTTCCTAAAATTTCCAGCCTGATTCCCTCAATTTGATATTCCACTAAAAGAACAGCTCTACTTTTACCCTTTATTCTTAGTCTATAGTTAATCAAATTAATTAAAGAGGAAAAAAGGAAAATGGTGGGCTCATTTTGTATGTTGTCATTGTTAAGCAGTTCCTGTTGCAAGCTAAGCTGTATTCTCTAGCTGTGTAAGTGACAGTGGAGACATATTCAGACACAGCTCACAACAAACCTACTTTCTGGATTTGCTGTCTACCCTTCTAGCTAGCCAGCGAAACATGATATTCACATCTGACCAGGCTAGCGTCTACATTCTGTGAGGTCCTAGTTTCTGGGATGCAGATGTGAGCTTTTGTCCCTGAAAGATCTCTTAGCACGTTCCACATGAATGTCTTTCAATGGGCAATGATTTGCGTTATTTTATGTTTGCAAAAGGAATTGTAAGTCAGAAAATGTCAAAAGGAAATGCCAGGGGATCTGTGTCATTTATGTATTTCTTTTTTTTCCATGATCTGTTTCTCTTGAGCAAACGAAATGACAGAAGAGCACTGCACATTGGGAAACCTCTTATTCCTGACTTAGGCATTCGGGACTGACTAGCTGTAAATCTTCAGTTCAGGTGTTCCTCCTTGTATTGTATAATCAAAAGACCAAGGCTGAGTGGCTACTAGCTCTCCGTTCTTCCTGGTGTCAGAACAGGCTTTGTTTCACACAGAGATACAAACAAAAGGAAGAAAAAAGATAAGCAATGCAGCAGAGCTGAGATAGAAACATGTTTACAAAAGAGAGAACAAATGGGCAATAATTTGCAAGCCCAGTGCAACCTCGGAACACACAATGGGATATGGCTGAAGTAGCCAAAAGTCTTTTCCACAGCACTACAGAAAGGAGTGGGGAGTTGAATTAGAAGAATTGGTACTAAAGTACAGCTTAATGAACAGATTCAAAAGGACCAAAAAAAAAAAAAAAAAGGGGGAAGATATGGCAAATAAACCTATTGCTTTTTGAAAATTCATCCCTTTGACACAGGTTGCAACCAACAAGCCTTTATAGTATCCTTTTTTAATTGCAGGGGATGTTTTCATCCTAGTATTCAGCTTGGACAACAGAGAATCCTTTGATGAGGTCAAGAGGCTCCAGAAACAGATCCTTGAGGTCAAATCCTGCCTGAAGAACAAGACCAAGGAATCAGCTGACCTTCCCATGGTGATCTGCGGCAACAAAAATGACCACAGTGAAATCTTCCGCAAGGTACGCTCAGATGAAGGTGAGGACCTTGTCTCCAGTGATGAAAACTGCGCTTACTTCGAAGTTTCAGCCAAGAAGAACACCAATGTAGATGAGATGTTCTATGTCCTCTTCAGCATGGCTAAGCTACCTCATGAGATGAGCCCTGCCCTCCATAGGAAAATCTCCATCCAGTATGGTGACACCTTCCAACAGAAGTCCTTCCGGATGCGCCGAGTCAAGGACATGGACGCCTATGGCATGATCTCTCCCTTTGCTCGTCGGCCAAGTGTCAACAGTGACCTGAAGTATATAAAATCAAAAGTTCTCAGGGAAGGTCAGTCAAGGGAGAGGGAGAAATGCACAATCCAGTGAAGGGGGCTTGCAATTCTGTCTGAAGTCATCATCCACATGCAGTGCCTTAAAGAAAAATGGTCTGTGGAAGCACAGAATGGGCTCACGGGGTTCACAGAGAAAACCCAACATGGAGAAAGGATAACTCTTCCTGCAGATTCTGCCGAGTCATGAATGTAAATAACATCGTCCTTGTAAATGACTGGGAAAAAATCATATGCCTGAGATACAAGTGCATTTCTCTGTCTTTGTAATGTAGTTTCTCTTCATTCCCCTTTTTGTTTAAGGAATGCAGACCTAAGAAGTAAAGAAATTTCAACCTCATCCTTATGAAGAAAGTAGGTCAAAAATGCACAGAAGGCATTAACAGTTACCCAGCGCGCAGCTCTTGCTAAGAGAGAGGAGATTATGTGTATGCATGTGTGTATCTCTGTGTGTCTGTGTGTATGTGTGCATGCATGTGTGGAGCACTCCTTTAAAAAATGGGATTTGCATTTCAAAGGGTAACAGTCTTACTGAGGTTTCCCAGCTTGAGAGTGGACTCTATAATACAGACATATGACTCTAACTCGCTTCTGAGGGGACCTGGATTGAGAAGATTTTGATTTTATGTTTGCTGGAACAGTTATCATTTGACATCAACATGAATGTTGTTTTGTATTATAGATGTCATTTGGGGTTGGTTTTTTTTTTTTAATTGTCTGGGGGTGGGTTCTTAGCAAAATCAGATGGCAAGTGCATTTGGTATCAAAACAGTGTCTACTTTCTAGCAGTGAAAGGTGTTTTTCATCTGTAAAACTATATAATATATACATTGATTGAAAGTGAAATTGTTCTACGAAAAGCCAATACATTTGACTGCTTTGCAAGCCTAGTGTGATATTGTTTCTCAAAGCAGCCACACCAACTCTGAATACCATAGTACAAATGCCAGCCTTTGCCTTGCTGGTCACCGAAGCAATGGCTCCTTCCTCTGCCTATATCAGCTGAGACTGACCAGATTCATATGTTGGCTTAGACCACTTCAGAGGCAGGATTGGGTTTTCCTTCAAAATTAAGAACTGATTGGTTGTAGGGCCAGCTCCATCATATTTCTTTTGTTAACATGCCTCTAGTAATTTTGTTCACCGTTTTCCCTGTTGTCTGATAAAGGTTGCCTTGATGGAAACCTTTGCACTGCAGAAGTCCTTCAGAACAGAAGTTTTGTGCTGGCTGTCTGAATAGGCCTGAATTGGCTGGCCAGATAAATCTGGGGCTGTCCATTCACTTCTTCCCTTTCTCAGCCCAGTCCAGGCTTCCTTGTCTTCAGGTGTCTCCCTGTTCTGCTTCTGGCTTTGTTGTTTGATGTGTTCCTGTATGCCCTCGAAGCCAAATATGTTCTTTCAGATGTAAGCTTGCCACTCTCACTGGGTGGAATGAGATGTGTGCACACATAATTATGGGCAAAGAATGGCCCCAAGACTGTACACAACAGTAGAGTATATATATTATACATACCTCAGAAGGATCTTCAGATACCTTGTCCCTCCCTCACCCTCAAATTCTGTTCTTGGCAGTATCTGCCTTGCTGTGTCCTGGGCAGAGCTGTGAGCTGTGAGTTAATGCTAGAATTTGACAGAAAACCAAAAATGATGGTTGTCTGTAAAAATTAGTCCCTGGGACTCAAACCCCCATATTCATTTATCAGCTCTGTTCTTCATTGGTACTGTATATTGACTGGCAAAATACACTGTTCTTTTATTCCTGTTGCCAGGGCAAGCACCTTTCAGACCATGCCTCCCTCCCTATCTATTAATATGTACACGGTTTATGATTAAACCTGTTTTGTTTATTAGCTGCGTCCTGGTCCTTTTTTACTTTCTCCAAGAATAATGAGGAAGGTCCTATTCTTCTGTTGTGCAGGTGCAGCTAGGGAAGTGAGTTGTGGGTTGAGAGCCCTGATAAGATCTCCAGTAAGTTCTGGAAGAGCCTCCTATGTCCTCCAGACAGCAGGGGCTACACATTTGTCTGTTTGGAACAGAACTGTGTCTATACCTACATATTGCTATCTATCTATCTATCTATCTATCTATCTATACACGTGTATACTCTAATGCTGTACTCTTTCCCATGCTGCCTCCCACATGAGAAAATAACCACTCTCTCCTTCATGCTCAGAGCTGGTGTACTCATCACTGGTGCAATTTAATGTGGTCTCTGCAGAGGCATCACTGTTGCTCTCAGAAGGCTCTCCATCTCACCATCTGTACCTCTCAGCTGTATGAGTCTTGGTCCCCCTGAGCACATGCCTACCTCCCTACAGACTCTCCACCCAAGTGCATGACTACTGAATGTACCAGTGATCAAGCTCTGGGACTCATCTGCCAGAGGGACATGGTGGGGTTGAAGACAGAGTGAGAAGGGCATGTGCACTGGCCATTGATTGAATTAAGGGGTTCCAGGAGGCTAGAGGAGAACTCCTTGCACTGTAGCCCATGTGCTGCATTACTGAGTCTATGTCTGCTCTCACTCGCCTGCTAAATAAAGATGAATTTTTAAAGAGCCTCCATAATCATCAAGTCTCTGCCTTTATCTTACAACACTGACCTTAAAATTATTTTCCCTGCTGTCCTTCCATCTCCACAAAGACACCAGCTTTCCTCCCTCTTCCTTGTCGTCCTGTTCCTGCCTTTTCCACCATGGATATGAAGCCGCAGGGCATGGAAAAACAACGTTGTAGCAAGGGCACAAGAGTAGGGGAGGCTGAAGACCAAGGAGCAGGTGCTCACAGAGATACGCTGGATTCCACAGGAAGGCCAGTGAGCCCCAGCTTCACAGCCCAGTTGGGCCTGCCAAAGCTCAGGGTGAGAAACTGGCTGGGAGTGAAGGTGAAGCAGCATTACAGTCGCCCACAGAAACAAATGGCAATAAGCAGGTAATCTTATTAAAGTAATCCTAGTTTTCTCTCTGCATTTTGTTGCTGATGGTAATTGCTTTTGAAGTTAGATTATCGTGCTCCTGAGGACATTTTTTTTTTGCTTTTATTATTTCATTACTGTCATTCTATTAATATTCATGTATTACTTGGGCTCTAGAAGTGCTAACAGCCCCTAAAACAGACGGTATGTGTCTCAGTTGTTTATTCACAGTTAGCAGCCATTATATTCTGTGAAAAGGGCTGGAAAACAGAGAGCAAGGCTACCTGTGTGCACAGAGGGCATAAGGTAAGGCAGGAAGAGGAAAGGGGAATTGCTTCTTCCTTGCTAACCGCTGAACGTGTCTGGCTGTAAGAGAGAGCAGGGAAGGGCTTTATGGGAAACTCTATTACATGTGTGCAGAAACAGCGAGACCCTGAAAGGAGCAAAGAGCAGACCTCCAGCCAGGCCTCAGAGGCAATGGAAAGAGAAGCAACTTTTTTTTCCCCTTGGGATTCAGGGGACCTGCACAGAACTTACTGTAACCCAAGAAGTCATGAAGAACTGGACTAAGGGGAAGTCTGGAGAAAAGGATCAGTCCAGCAAAGATGCTGCCAGCAGGTGTACCTTTACTTGGTCTTACTTAGCCTAATTGTTTTATTCCAATAGCTACCTTGTCCTGCACTGCAGTATATAAAACCTAGCATTAGTGATACAGAGCTTTGCTGATGTTTTTTTGTGTACTTACTTCCAGGACAACGAGCAGGGACATATACCTGACTTAGGATCAGTCATAGCCCTGGAACAAGACATGGCCAAGATTTATTTTGCACATTGCTCAACACAGCAAGAAAGTCCTTGTCCTGAAGAAATTACAAGTCAACACATTATAGGAGATACTATAAATAATGACAAAAATCTACGTAAGCCACAGGGTCAGTACAAATCAGGAAGGAAATAGTGGTCATGGTGAATTAAGTAAAAAATAAATTGAGGGTGGGAAGGGCAGAGTGAAAGCCTGTTTTCATTCAGAGGACTAAATTAGGCTTCTGTCTGAAGAATCCCCAGGATGACTGCTGCCACCAGGCCAGCCTGATGCTAGAGAGGCTTTCACGGTGCAGCCTCACAAAGCGCATTGTCTTCTTGAGACCCCAGGGTGCAATAGGTCTGATTATCTGGGAGGCTGAAGGGCTTTTTATTACCACAAAGGCAATAGGAAATAGTGGGATAATTTTTAAAAGGGCGGCAAAAGAGAAAAGAGCTTCAGAAGGGGGCTTACAAAGGTAGGATGGCAATAGGAGGTTGGGTGGATAAAGGAGAGAAAAGGTAGACTAGAGCATATGCTACAAAATGTACCTTTCACCCTTATTTTCTCTACACACAGTCAAATCTGAAGACATTTTTTTGTCCTTCCTCAAATATTTATCACCACTTACCACTGCGTAGGACCCACCTTCCACCTCTCATCACACCTTTTGTTGTCTTAGATTTGCCCTCCTGTCATGTATCGTATTGTGGACTGCCTTGCTAGCTCTGTCCCAGTGTCTTGGCTAGTGTAGAAGGTTTCAGGCAGAGGTATTTTTGAAGTAAGTGATGATTATTTGATTTGATTTGAAATCACTATTATGTCCAGGGGTTTTATTAGCATTATTGTTTCTGTAAAAATACATGGTGTCAGGCTCAGATTAAAGGGTCTCCTTGGAAAAATATATAAAACGTGATATAATGTACATTTTCCCCACTGGTTTCTATAGAAACAGTCTTTTCTCTGCGTTCAGAAAGAGCAGAGAACTTGCAGGGGGGAGATGAGTAGTAGTGGCTCTGCCCTAGATCTTTCACCTCTAGCCCTCATGGGATGTTTTCTTCCCTTCAGTTTCTCTTATGTGGAGAAACAAAGACCACCAGCCAGATCTACCCTGTAGACCACTCAATATAACTGGTAAAGCGGTGGGATGGGTATGCTACCGTAGATCAGAAAGTAATTTCCATGATGTGATGGTAAATTGCGGCATTGCTCCTGGCGCAGTACCTGACAATGGGGAATATGCATCGCAAACTGCTATAAACCCAACTTCTGTACTCGGGTTTGGTTGCTGTTAGCTATGAGCCTTGCCAAACTTCTCTCTTCCCTGTGTCTTTACAGACCGCCATCTGGTACAGTCAGAGCCTCTGACTTCCCAAAGAAACATTTCCTTTTGCTCTCATGACAACATCAGCCAAAGACCTTTCCTTGCCCCTACAAGGGGCCATCCACAGCATGCAGAACCGCCCTGAGTCCCAGGCATCACGTTCCTAGAAAGTTATTGATAGTTTGGAAGGAGGCCAAGGACTAGCAAGAAAAAACATTTTATGAGCCTAGAGGGATTGACTTGAGTAAGTCTTAAGAAAAGTCTGAAAGGAATAATTCTGTACCATGAAGGTAAACAAAGTCTGAGGGAGGCTGGCTGAAAACCCCTAGATGTGTTTGAAAAGTGGAGATGACAACTGACATAGCACTTTATTTAGAGCCGGACAGTGGGATATCTCAGTGGGAACAAGAGTATTAAGCAGGAAATCATAGGCAAAAGAGCAGGGCAGACTTTAGGGCAATGGAAAATTTTCAAAGAGATGCCATGAAAGTCCCATTACGAAAACACTGGGAAAAAAATTGAAATCTACATAGCCGACAGGGGTAACTTGGTGTTGGCAGTGGGCTAAACTGGCTGAGCCAGTAGGTTATTTTGATCCCCCACTCTTATTTCTATGATGGACCCTGAATCCAAGTCTGCTTCAAAGAAATTTTCCTCAGACTGTCTGTCCTCACTGCATGCCCACGAACCCCCAAGTGGAGGGCTGGTAGTTCACTGGTCCCCTCCAGCTAGACCACTAACAACAGACACAGGACTTCTTTCGTCAGACCCTGCTTTTTAGACCATTTCCACAAAGGTCCCTGGACTGTTTGCAGAACATAGCTCCTTTGGTGAATTGTCCATAAACAGTTTCTTGCACATTTGTTTATTGTTCAGAAGTATTTGATGAATGATTTATGCAAACTTGTCCTGTGCTTTGTCTGCGATGGATAACTAAGTTTAGTTCATATTAAACATGAAGACCAGGAGAGATGAGGTCACTGTGTTTCAGGACATATTGTAACAAAGTAAAAGAATATAAATGAAAAAAATTTCAACTTGAATATGTGTCTTCACATCACGAGCAAAGCAAACTCCCTCTCTCCACCCCATTCCTTCCCTCTAGGTGCTTGAAGGAGGGATTTCATAGACTGTATTTATTCAGGAGTGTTCTCTCACAAACACTTGGCTTTCAGCAGTTAGTATAGAACACCAACTCACACATGAGAGCACTGAATCTTTTAGAATGGCTTTAGCCATTCTATATCTTGAGTTCATAGTTAAAAAAAGAAAAGAAAAGGAACAAAGGAAAATAACCTCTACAGTTGTAGTGATGAAATGGCAGAAGCGGGGGAAGAAATTTCTGGCTCCAAGAAACAATTCCTTCACACACTGAGACCTTATCTGGAAAACTGCACAATTCTATTAAACTGTGACTTGTGGTCTTCCCATGTTAAACTGAGAACAAAAGCAACCAAAGAAACACAAGGGACACTCCCAGCCAGGTGTTGCATTTCAGACCCCACTAACAACAGTGCTGTGACGGATCCCACTTAGTTCCTCAATGTCTTTGCAAAGCTCCCAGGAACTTCAGGGTTAAAATAAGTTAAAGTTGCTAAAATAACTGGGTGTTAGGTACCACGGGTTTCTGTCTTACTCTTCAGGTCAGAGATGCAACAGCCTGTAGAACAGCCCCACCAGTTTCCAAACTCTTTACATAAATCAGCATCTTGATTTCCCATTCCTGACAGAGGGCCAGTAGCACTCACGGGAGAGCTGAGAGAGGATAGACACCTTCTAAATTGAGAGGCACTTGGGTACCACAATGATGGATAAACACATTAGAAGGTGAAGAGGCAGACCGGAAACAAATATCACCTCAATCAGGAGCTGAGCTGCTGCAGTGCCAGCTACACAGGAGGGCAATTATATTTTGCATAATCCCTAATTTCTGCACTACTTACTTACAGTCTTGTTCTCCTCAGCATCCGCTGAGCTGGCAAGTCCCAGGAGCCTCAGGATTAACATTATGCACTGGCTAACCCCTGCTCTTCAATCACTACATACCTGTATGCTAAACAGTAGTGTGCTTGCAGAAAGGTTTTTGCTCAGGGACCCTTGGATGGACGCACAGCATAACCTCTGCTTTCACCCTCTCTCTGCTGGAGAAATCAAAGCCTCAGGGAAACACAGCCTTGTAAAACACAACCTGAGGGGTTAGAGGACAGCACAAGGAAGATCAATGGCATTGCTTTTGGCTGGTCCAGGGCAGAATGTCTCATTTTTTCTGTCACAAAACAGTTTGTTCCTTGCTGGGTGGCTCATTGCCAAGGTAATAAATACAAGCTTCTAAAAAGAAATAAAATAAAAAGGAAAAATAAACACAGAGCAATGACTTGTTCTGCAAATTGACAGAGACTTGCCTGAGGCAATGGATAAGGGGTGACAGGGATGAACAGCTCTCTCCTGGAGCCTTATTAGAGAGTGGACTGGAGCTCTTCTCAGATACTCTCTATGAGATGCGGCCATCTGGGAGAAATCCAGATTGGCAGTTATCAGAGAGAACAATTCCAGCTGGCCACAACACTTCCAAACCAGAAATTATCCCTTACACAATGGCACTGACTCAGACTGCTTGCAACTTTTGTCGAGTTTGGGGCAGTTACACAAGTTTTGTCATTAGTCATGGTGGTATTTATTTGTATTATCGAGTCCTGCCCACAGACCAGGACCCAATTATACCAGACAACATACAAATGCAAAATAAATAAGAAGTCTCAATGTACACAAAGGCCAGGGCAAAATCTTAGTCATTAACTACATCTGCCATTTCCACCCTGTGCCTCACAGCATCTGTCCTATCCTATGATGGCTATCTACCTGTTTCCTACCAGCATCCCATCTGTAACCTAAAGTGAGAAGATGCCGCAGTGTGCAATATTAATCCACCACTTCCCTGATTAACATCTGAAAGCTGCTATAAATCCAACTTCTGTACTCAGGTTTGGTTGCAGTTAGCTATGAGCCTTGCCAAACTTCTCTCTTCTCTGTGTCCTTACAGACCGCCATCTGGTATGGTCAGAGCCTCAGACTTCCCAAAGAAGTCTGCAGTAGCAGCAGCACCAAGACCTAGCATAATTTAGCTGTACTCTTCCTTCAGCTGGATTTACTGAAACAGAGAAAGCAGATGTAAGGGTTATGCACTGTTTCCAAAATGCTCATGGGATAGGTAAGTTCTTTATTATTCTTGCAGTGGTTCCTAGCAGTCTTGCCAAGGAGAGATCTCTAAGGTAGGCAGAGCATGTTTGTGCTCTGTTGGTTGTGCAAGCCCCAAGCCAGCCATGGCACATGGTAGTTCAGACCTAACGCCAAAGTGTCCTGTGACAGGCAGTGGAGCTGCCTTACATATGGCTGTCATGAAACCTGAATCTAGGCAGGGTGAGGAAGTGAGGCAGCCATGCGGGCATTGCCAAGTCATGGCAAAGGCCTGCTGACTGCCCTGTCCTTTCGTGACCAGGTGATGACTCAAGGGATGTCTGCTTCTCTCCTGCCTGTGAGCCATGCTGGGAACTCTCATAGCTCTCAGGGGAAAGAAATAGGTCAGACACTGCTAGGATCAGGGTGCCTACCCACCTCTGAAATACAAATTGATGGAACAGAACACATTTTCAGCCACTCAGGGAATTTGAAAGCAGTGAAAATGCATGGAGAAGATTGAGATTCTCATCAGTGGCCCCTTTGTACTGCCGTAACTGACGCAAGAGCTGCTTTTTGCCCTTGATCTCCCAGAGAGGAATATCTCTATCACAGGCTTTGGCAAAACAGTTCACAGTATCCTAAACCTTTGTTGCCTGCCTCCACAGCATGATCGTTGGAGAAAGGCCCTCCCTCAAATGGATGGTAAAACCCTCCTAGATGATACAGACCCCAACTGGTGGAGACCACCCCAGCAGCAGCAGGGCATTTTACTGTGCTAGACAGTGAGCAGGTGCATAAGAAGTGAATGTCCTTGGTGGATGGGAGAGCCTTAGGTATGTTTTCTATCCCTTCTTCTTAGGACTTGACACATATCCCCCAATGCATTTTCTCTTGTCAGACAAGAATTCTGCCAAAGAGGAAATGTCTGAAGGCACTTCATTAATTAAAGAGCCTTGAGTTCTACTGTTTTTCCATGAGACTTCAGACTCTGGATTGACTAAAACATGTAGACGTGGCACTTCAGGATATGGTTTAGTGGGCATGGTGGTGTTGGGCTGATGAATGGACTTGATGATCTTAAAGGTCTTTTCCAACATTAATGATTCTGTGATTCTGTGACTTTTGAAGATGACATGAGTTTAGGCTCACTTAAGCACTTTCTCAACTTTATCAAAATTTGTTGCCTGAAGAGGGAGCGTTTAAAGACTGAGATTTATCAGGAGGAAACATTGCTCTGAACCAAATTTCCACTGAAAGAGAAAATTGAAAAGGTAAGTGATTTTGTATGAGACGTGCTTCAGTATTGAAGGTTTCCTTAGTAAAACAAGAATTGTCTGAGAGGCCCTTATGCTTTCCCACTCCTTTACATTAGAAAAAAGAAAAGATTGCTGTTTCTTAAAAGAATTGAGAAAAGGAATGTATTCCAGAGTGAAATGTCATTTTTACATTTTTTTCCCATGGTATCTTTTTGTCAACCAGGAATTAAAGCAAAAGAGACAATAGAGGCCCAAATACAATCTGTCATCTGTGCCCCCACCTCTGTTTGGCTGGGTCTGTGTTCCTACCTCTATCTTTTCCTTCACTGGCTAAAGGAGAATCTGAAGCAAGAACAGTTATTTTTGACTAGAGGCATGTGGGGTGCTCCAAGACTTTGAGACAGTAGGAAAAACAAGCATTAGCGAGTGGGAAAATTATCTCTAAATTAGCTCTACAAGTCTTGTGCCAGATTCTATTCTCCTCTAGAATGGCCTTGTTCTCTTCTGTTTCCCTCCAGCTTTTCACAAAACATCCAGACAGGGAAAGATAGTACCTGCTATTTCTAGCCCTCCTAAACTTCAGGTGAAACCTTCCTTTTTTTTTGTGCTCAATCAAATGGCTCTGTTGAGCTGTGTCTATACTGCCAGGTATTCCCCATTTGCATGCCAGCCCTTGTGCTCTGATTGTCCTCACCACCTGCATGTTGGTGCGTACTGCAGTGCCACATTGGTGCCTGCTTGATGGGCTTTAGCCCATGACATTGCACATATGCTCAAGGCTGTTACCACGGTCTCCATAGATGTAGTTTCCAGAGCCTATTCCCTTCTGGCACTCCTAGGGAAATGGCTGATGAGACAAGAGCTTTTTGTACACATGGCACAGTGACTCTTCTCTGCAACATGTTGTGTCCCATCTCACAAAATCATCAGATGTCCTTTCATGTCATAACAACAATGCATAGAGTGACAAATGACTGCCAGAACTGAGGGTCTTCCCCTGGTTTGTCCTTCTCCGCCCAAGTAAGTATTGGTGCCAGGAAAAGCATTAGAAACTGTACTGTAAAGAGTAAGCCTAGATTACTGGAGTCTTTCTGAATTTCCATGCCACAGTGCTTACCCTATCCGTGGCCCATATCAGGCATGCGCTAGTCACCCACACTGTTTTGGCCTGCAGAAAAAGAAAACCTGGGTGAATACCCTAAAAAGGGATTTGTGGTACACTCCACAAGTCTGTTGTGGGGCATAGCCACAGACCATCCCAGAAATAAATGTACAGCCAGCCAAAATTACTTTAACTTCAGAAATGAGAAGTCAAAAAGAGAGCACCATGGAAGCTTTGCAGTGCTATGCAAGGCCAATTGTGTAAGGCTCACTGAATAAACTGTGCCACATTCAAACAGCTTGACCCTGGGGTGTTTACAGAACAGCACAGCTGAGTCCAGAGCTTGGGGTCAGTAGCCTCAGAGGGACCAGAGTATGTTGGCACCACTCTAACAAGCTAGCAGGGTAACTTTAGGGACACACCGGTCTTTGACACCATGCCAGCAAGGCCGCAACCTCAGAAAGGCCTGATGCATGATAACTGGTCCAACAGTTGTCTACTGTGACAGGAAACGTCAAAGTGGCCTATGCCTTGACATGACTCCAGTTGAATATGGGCATTTAGCCAGAAACTGCTCTGTGGTGGGAAGTACCGCCTGCCTGTTTGCCAGGAGGGGCAGAGAGGGAGAAGCTGAGTATATCAAAAAAGGTCAGGCCAAGAGGTGGCAAGAGTCAGTCTTCAGGTTCCCCCAAAACAGCTAGAGCCAATTTACTTTCTGGAGCCTGGAAGGGGCAGAGAAGAGAACACACAATAAAGTGCGCAGGAACTGGGAAAAATGAAGCAGACAGAGCCGTCATCGGGTGAAGTCTGTCCTGTGGACAGGAAATATTTCTTTGGGATAGTTTTAAAGGTTTCATTTTCTGCCTCTGCTCCAGAGGCCAGAGACAAGAAGGCTGACTATATTTAAAGATAAGTTTGACGCATTATGAAGGAGATTGTGTGACATGATAGGCTCTTGCAGTCAGGAAATGGACACCCTGACCCAGGAGAGGCATTCCAGCACTGCGCTTCTGCACTTAGGCTCTGGCCATCTGCAGACTTCACTCTTTTTTTCAGGAGGAGACAGGAAAAAGAAAAGAAAAAGGAAAAGGCAAAAAGGAAAAAGGAGAAAAGGAGAAAAGGAGAAAAGGAGAAAAGGAGAAAAGGAGAAAAGAGAAGAGAAGAGAAGAGAAGAGAAGAGAAGAGAAGAGAAGAGAAGAGAAGAGAAGAGAAGAGAAGAGAAGAGAAGAGAAGAGAAGAGAAGAGAGAAGACACAAAAAGAAGAGAGGAAAAGAGAGGGGAGGGAAGGGAAGGGAAGGGAAGGGAAGGGAAGGGAAGGGAAGGGAAGGGAAGGGAAGGGAAGGGAAGGGAAGGGAAGGGAAGGGAAGGGAAGGGAAGGGAAGGGAAGGGAAGGGAAGGGAAGGGAAGGGAAGGGAAGGGAAGGGAAGGGAAGGGAAGGGAAGGGAAGGGAAGGGAAGGGAAGGGAAGGGAAGGGAAGGGAAGGGAAGGGAAGGGATTTACAAAATCAAATGCTCAAAAGCAAGAGGCATCTTTCCCATGACTATATTAATAAATTAAATGGTGTCAGGGCATGTTCCTGTACTCCAGAACTGAATCACCCGTTCTGTTAAATTGTTTGCACATTCCCTGCCACAGTTTTGGCCCAGACCAAGGGAGGTCCTCCTAGACAATTCCCTCAAGCAGTCTGTGATTTAGCCCAGGCCAGGAACAATTCTTCGCAAGGAGTTTGCAGGCAGTGACCCACTTCTGGAGGGTAATGAGGTTTAATGGAGTGAATGTAGATCTTTCCATTACACTTGGCTTCTCTGCCAGAGAAAGATGCTACATTTAATTTTCTAGTACAACTGTAGCCTACAGTACCATTCAAGGAGCAGGGTAGAAAAGGTTACAGGGTTTGGAAATATCTCTGATGTAACCTGCTCATAGTGTGAAACAAGAACATCCTTCACATCCTTTCGATAAACAGAGCTGTGGCTGCTTCCTTCAGCTCTATGTGTGCTTACAAAATGGCCTACTGGCAAACTCATGGAAATAAACTAGAACGGGCATGAAAGTCACTCTTTTGGAAGGTACTGCAGAGAAACAGCAGTACAATTCTACATCTAGATCTCTAGAGTTGCAAATAAAATATGTGGTGGGGAGGACAGAAGGAAGACTGCTCAAAAAGAAAAGAAAAGGAAGCGTGAGGGCAGGTCATACAGGACTAGGTTGCTGACTCTAACAATGTGTCAAGGGTCTCATGCCAATTTACATTGCCCTGCTGATGCTATGCAAAAAGCCTAAATGTAGTCACAAGACAAGTTACAAACCTTCAGCTCCATTCATCTTTTGCATCAGAAGTATTTAGAGCACAACAGCAGTAAATTAGTGCCAGCTCTCCTGCTGAGATAATTCAAAGTATATTTCCCTGCCCAGCAGGGCTTGATTTTTCATGTCGATTACATATTGTGATTAATATGGAGGCATTTGCCCATTTAATAGGGGAAAAAAACCCCAAACCCTAAAACCTTCACCAAATAGGGCTTTTGGGCGGAAAACTTGCTTTGTTTATTCTTCTCCATTGAGTGAACCATTAATTTCAATGAAGAACTGCAGCCAGCCATGGGCAATGATACAAAGAGATTGACAGATCCACTCTACTTCACCCTCACATACCTATTGGGGTACATGTACATTTGAGTGAGGCTTGTCAGTTACCTTCGTGCTTGATATTGTCCCTACCTCCCACACCACTGATTAGTGTCAGTCACTGAATGAGCAGAGAGGGCGTGGAGGCAGATTCTGCCAGCAGTAAGAAACTTACTTCAAATCAAACCTGGAAATAACAGCCTAAGATTCATGCGATGTAGGTGGAGGGGGGAGGAGAGGAAAACATCTTTCTCTTGAAGGACTCATGGCTCCTTTTGTTTCTTGTAAAAAAGAAATGGTCTAGCTGACTAGAGAGGCAGACAGAAGGTAGGTTGATTTTAGCAGCGCTGTGTGATGTCTTGGCAATGAAATGGTTCAGGGTCAGGGGGTGGGGAAATACAGTGGGAAATTATGTTATTTGTGGGGGGTCCCTGTGAAGACAGGTGATCAATATCCATCTGCCAGAGAGAGCTACATTGTCTTTATGGGATTAGCTCCACATGGCAGGAGCCCAAGAGACTCTGAAGTATGATACAGAGGTAGGGAAGGAAGAGGGAGGGAGGTGGGAGGCTGGTTTTCATGTCTGCATGTTGACAGCCAACATCTTGCAAACTCGATGCAGAAGGTTTTTGCTAAAGATTGGTCTAAGGAGATGTGACATGTGGTAGCTAGAAATGGTGCTGAGCTGCAAAGATCTGAACTGGAATCTCCACAAAGCTTGAGCATGCCTAGGAATCGGAGCTCTGGTCACCATACTGTGAAAGGGTTAATTTGGATGTTATGGAGTTGGGAGGGGGGCTGGGAGGGTCTCAAATTAAATTTGGTTGAAGATGAAGAACAGGAATTTATGCTTCAGACTGGGGTGTGACAGAAATACCTGTGTTGCTTAGTGGTTATTGGAGTCACTTGGAGTCAGGACTTTGCAAGCAACAGGAGGGGAAGTCCTGTCTGCAATGGGACAGATTCAACTGTATGGTACCAGTTCTACCTTCTGCAAAACTAGGCTATTAATATTGCTGAGATAGACACTGTGAGGCTTAGGAATTCTTGTAGAAGAGTACAGGGAAGTCCAAATATGCATCGCAAGAGATATCTGGAAGACAAACAAACAACAGTGGGTATGCCTGTTGCTGAGCACCCACCACTTCCACTGTTGGCAGTGAGATCAGGGCAGAGGAAGGGGATGGGGGAGGCTTGTGCTCTTGTTGGACGAGGCTTTTAGAAGAGACATATCATCAGAGTCTCACGAGCTTTGACATCTGTGGGATGAGGAGCCTGGACAGGTCAATTTTGCTTTAGGAACGGAAGAGTTAAGGAGAGAGGATGTAAAAGGAGATGGAGGGCTGGAAGAGAGCTCTTAAGAGTTGAGGTAGATGCTCCTGCAGTCTTTCAGGGTGGGGAAACAAAGTACTGGGAGCAGTAGCTGCTCTTCCCAGCATTAGTCATCACCCCCACACCGAAGCCTGCCAGGAGCCCCAGCCAGATTCAAGTGTCCTGGCTGAGGCGAGGTCAGCTGCAGGAGCAGGGCTGCCTTATGTCTATCCAGCAGACTGCTGCTCAAGGCAGCTGCCTGTCCTGCATCTACCCAGATCCACCTCGACTCGCCTTTCCTGTAAGGCCTGTAAAAGCAACAGGTCCTGTATTATACCAGCCCTTTGCAGCACCTAGCACGTGGGAATCCACGCCCTCCTTGGGGCTCTAACTACAATCCGCAAAGCCATTGCTACCATTAAAAGGCCATTGTCTGATTAGATACAATTAGGGATTACAACACAGCTTGATTCTGCACCCTCTGAAACTGCTGACAAATCCCTGCCAGGGCAGGAGTCCTTTTCAAGGCAGTGATGGGGTGCTCCATGTGACATTCACTCTTTGAGGAGCTGATCATTTCACTGTCAAACAAAAGCCATACAGCTGGATTCCATACACAAATTACTCCATCCAGAAATAGATGTCCAATTAAGGGAAAATATGTTTCCAAAAAACATTTTCTTTCCTACAGTTTATAAGGTTTCTTTTTTTTTTTTTTTAATGACTTTTCTTGTCAGTCAGTTTGGAATTGGTTTATTTTTAACTGAGTTAGTAAACTCCTATACACGAAACCCCTTATGTAGAAAGAACAGTCTTTGCTATTTGTTTTGGGGTCTTTTAATAGCAGAACAACTATCATATTTTCCACTCCATCTTTTGCCCCAAAGTCTTTCATGCCATTGCAATTCAATGGATCTAAGATCTGATTTTAAGGGAAGTTGCAGAGGCTCAGAAGACCTCAAAAACAGGCCCTGCGAGATTTCCAGGGCTGTTAAGGCTGATAAAGAGAAGCAAAAAGTTTTAAGTTAAGAGATTAGCGCAATGATCTAGTTTACACCCCTGAGAAAGTACATCCAACAGTCCTGACATCAAATAAGTGACCTCTAATGAGGAAAAAAGCCTGCGAGTTCACAAAGCAGATTCCTCTTCCCAGCAGAGATCCCTGCACCTCTCACACATAATCATTCCTTGGAGGTAGTAAAGACAACAGGACACATGGAGAGAGGAAAGCGTAGCTGCTTGGAGTGGGTGTGTGCTAGGCAGGTCTGGTTGCTTGGGGTATTTGGGTGCCATGTCTTTCTTCTGGGCTTCTCCATCTTTGGTGGCTCAGAGTTACTGCTCTTCAGCGAGTGCTGGGGTCAGATGGAGGTGAAGGTCCCCATCCTTCCCAGTCCTGCACTGGGATCTGAAAAGCCTCCCAGAGAAATGTGCTTTGCAGGAGTGCTCGACTTGCATTGTCCAGCTGTTTTGGCACGAAGTTTCACCAGGATTTCAATCCTCTCGTGTTTCTTTGTTCCGCAGTCCCTCAACACATGAGACTTTGGTACAGGGCAATCACAAATGCAAGAGAGGCCAGCGGTGTGGGCAGAGGTGCCTGTGAGGACCAGAGGATGGGAAGGAGGAGAGGGAAGATTCAGTTCACCTTCACCATGCTTAATGTGGATTTGAGCCACTCTGGATATCAGCAGGCAATCGGGATCCTGCTGACCCTCACTGTGGGTGCTCTCCCCTGGCTGTCCAGGGGGTCACCTTGCGATTACTGCGAGAGAGGGAAGGGAAAAGCACATTGCCAGTAACCTCAGAA
Organism: Phaethon lepturus; assembly: GCF_000687285.1. Taxonomy (NCBI): domain Eukaryota; kingdom Metazoa; phylum Chordata; class Aves; order Phaethontiformes; family Phaethontidae; genus Phaethon; species Phaethon lepturus. The sequence continues at coordinate 54,571 of NW_010565070.1, forward strand.
ATATTTAGGAGTCTACAAACAGGTGGGAAACCATTATCCTAAAGTCAATCACCCTCCTAAAATCCCTGCTGGGATTCTGTTTCGCCAGAGCTGCTCCGCAGGGGCCGAGGTGCGGGAGAGGGGCTCCAGCTGCGCCCTGTGGCCGGTGTGGATGTGTAGGCAGCGGAGGGACGGGGCAGCATGTTTTCCCCTGCCAGGGGCTGCCCTGAGACCATCTCTCGCAGACCTCCACCATGGCTGGCAGCGGGATCACACTGCACACCCTGCACAACCACCTCCTCCCTCGCCCAGAGACCACTGCATAGGTCCCCAGGCTGTCTCTGGGAGAGGTGGGGGCAGGGGCAAAAGAGGCTTAAAAAAAAAAGGTGGAAAAAAAGAACACAAAAAGCTGAGGTGACAGGCCGTCATCTGGAGGAATTGTCTGGGTGTTATGGGGCGGCAGGGTGAGGGCCTGGTCGGGCCTGATACCCACGGCCGCCATGGCTTCCC
>NW_010565070.1:55247-57795 GCF_000687285.1 Phaethon lepturus
CACCACGCTCACGGTGCAAGGCAGGCGGCTAGGGCCAGGCCCACAGGCCATCCTCCCCCCCGGGGTGCAACAGAAATGCAAATTTCTTCACTGAGGGACTGGATTATTTGTGGGGGGAGTTGAAACACTAGTGAAGGACTTTTAATCTTTTCAGTGAGAGCAGAAAAAGTTGTCATGACCCCAATGCAGCTGGGTTGAAGCAGTTCCCTTGAAATAAAGCACCTCAAGACCACACATAAGTCGGGGCACAGAGGTACCTTCCTCCCATCCTTCATGCACCCCGAGCCAGGGGAGCACAGCTGTGCAAACATGGTGGCCCCTGGGGCCATCCCTCCACTGGCTGCACTCGCCAGAACTGCATTTCTTCCCCTGGGGCCAAGCACGGCACACAGCTCTGAGTGGCCCAGCTTTCCCAGGGGGCCAGAGAGGAACTTTCTGATAAAAATGGTTCAAATTAGCAAATGTTGGTTTGTTAAACCTCATGCTTTTGAAGGAAAAACACTCTAGCCACTGTGAAGCCCAGTGGTGCACTGGTAACTAAAAGCCTGAGTAACCGCTCAAAATTCTCAACTGGGAAATTGGATAGCGATAAGGTCTCCGTCTACGAGCAGCTTGCCTTGGCAATGTTATAGGGAGATTTCCATGGCCCAGCATGGAAATTCTGGTCAAAGCAAGAGGAAAGGAAAAATAAGTCCTTGTGAGCAGCTGTCAGGCAGATATTGTCCTCTGTGCTCACCTCAGAGTGCTCAGCCAACATTCGGAGAAATTATGAGGATCCCAAAGCTCAGGAAGAGATGGTGAAAATGAGTTCTCAAGCTTTATTCCAAGCATAGTCCTGAAGTGCAGCAGCAGAATTGAAAGAACGGTCTGGTTACCTTCATTTCTGAATTAATTGTTCTTGACCTTCTTAGTCATTGGACTCAACGCAACAAGGCTGAGAGAGTAAGAGCATCTGCATTTGAAAGTTTCTCTTGCCAGAGAATGGTTTGATGCTGTTTGGCTTGACTGCAAATGTGGTGATCCAACCCATCATATTAACTAAGTGGAGAGAAGTCTGTTATGACAGTATCGACCAAAAATCATATGTATAACTCAGCACCCATCACATGATATTCATGTTTGCCCCAGCATCTTTGATGTACCTGACAACTGCAGTTATCTTCTTTGGATATTTTCTTTTTTCTGGTTCTTTTCTTCAAAGATGACAATGTAGTTAAGTCAGATTTGGCAAAGGAATTGTCTGTGTACTCTGAAATAAACATGAGAGAGATAGGTAAAGACCTATGGAAAATAAACTCTTGTATGCAGTTTTCTTTCATTTGATCTCCTTAGAAGTTTGTTTCAAATTCTTTAGGGAAGGAAAATTCCCTCCTGCCTATAGGTTTCCTATGTAGTACCGCTGCTTCTGCCAAAGAAAATAGACCAGAGAGCAGCCTCCTATCAAACCAGGATCCAGGTCTGGGTTTGAGCTCCTCTGAGAAGTTACAGTTCTCTTAGCCCAATGTTGTAATATGGGCTGCCATATGGCATGGCATCAGATGTGGTACCCTCTAGAGAAAGCATCTGTCCTTCTGTTGCCTCTTCTTCTCCATCACAAATTTGCATAAAAACCTTCCTTTAAAATTTGAGCGAATGAAGGGAATTGCAACATTTACTCCAAAACTCCTCGTAGAAGAAGCCTTTGAATTTTCTGTTTGTTCTTTATGACATCAGTCCAAATGTTCCCTGGACAAGTCCTGGTAAGATCCTTTATAGGAACCCCTGTGCTCTGTTTGCTGTATAGTGATACACAGACACACATATACACTCTGGCAGAGCTAGATATGACCCTCATGTCTTGGAATATCACATCTCTGTGTTTCTTTTCCTGTACCTTGAAATTATCACACACCATAGTCATGTGCATGTTTTGAAAACATAAGGCGCTGTTCCACATCTAGTTTTTCTGCACCCAGAGCTTTGTCCTCTCTGGGTTAACTCAAACAACAGTCACTGGAAGTGCTATAGTGGCCCTTCTGATCTTAACCTAAATAGGTTTGGTTTTTTTCTCTAGAAAGTAGTAGAGATCTTCTGTAATGTCTGAGGTCATCTTGTCTGTCCTTCAATACAGCTCAGACAAAGAATTTCCCTCCATAGACTTTGAACTGAGCTCATAATTAAGTTAATGTTCCATGTGATGTTCCATGTGATTCCAATGTTCTGTGATGTGTCATACCTTTTTTTATCTGCAACTGAATTCAGTTTTGTTGCAATCTCATCTCCTTTCCCTGGCTGCTCTGTAACCAAGCCAAGCTGCATCTTATTTGGGCACATTCTACCTGCTTCAATCGCACTTTGAAGTCCTTTGTGTCATGGTGCCTATTCCTACAGATTCAGTGCGCTGTCTTTCATGAACACTCAAAGGAGTTGTGTGGAGAACAGATAGATCCATTTGAGTGCATTTTGTGTCTGACTGGTGTTGTTTGTGTACAGTTTAAAACCATGTTGAGTGTATGAGGTCATGTAATGAAATAATGTCACATTATCACAGAATCACAGAATCACAGAA
>NW_010565071.1:0-383 GCF_000687285.1 Phaethon lepturus
AAGGCAGGGTGGGAGCATGCAACACAAAACCCTCAGCCATCCCCTGCCTCCCTCCGCCACTCCATTTCCCCCCTCCCCACCCCAGCCATCGCCTCCTGCTGCTGCTCCCCCTCCCCTGCAAAACGCAGAGCATTGCAACGCATTTACCCAGCGCAAGTGTCTGCAAACACGTGCATCAGCCTCCAATGCAACAGAGAAAAAAAAAGAGAAGTACCCAGCCTAGTGACAAGCCCCCTGCGCTGAGAGAGGGGAGGGAAAGGGGGTTATTATGGCAAATTGCAGCCTGTCACCCAGTGCAAAACAAAACCCATCGCATGCTCCCTATTACCCCCCATATAAACTCCTGGGAATCTAACCTCCGGTGCCGGCTTCCCCACTCTTCT
>NW_010565071.1:414-1125 GCF_000687285.1 Phaethon lepturus
CTGCTTGCAATGCCCTCCTTTCTCTGCCTGTGTGTGTTTCTGCAGCAGCGGTTCCTGCGGAATGTGCTGCCCCTGAAACGCGATCGCGGCTCCTCTCTCTCTCTCGCTCGCTCTCTCCTTCTCTGTCTCTCGCTCGCTCGCTCTCTCTCCTGGCTGCAACCAGAGCCAGGAACACAACAACAACACAGCCTCCCCCCACCCCCTTCCCCAAACACACACGCTCTGGAGAGACCCAGCCAGGAGAGCCAGACGAGCCGGGGAGGGGGTGGAGGGAATCCCCAGCCAGCGGATTGATTGCACCAGTTACCTTCGCTAAGCCCCTTCGCAAGAGGGGATAAAAAGAAGATGAATACAGAGAGAATACCTTGTCTCCCCTCCTCCTCCGCGGGGCTCCTCTTCTCACTCCAAAATACTAAAAGGTGGACGGGCAGATCAGACACCAGCGTTCAGCTCACGGCGGGGGAGAGGCGGGGGAGGGGAACCACACGAACAATTATCATTAATTTAGAAATTAAAACAGAAACCCACCCCAGACCTCTAGTCTTCCCGATGCCGAGCGGAGGCAGATTGCGAGGACTGGTGCTAAGACACAGGACCTGATAACAGCTAATTGAAAGGTTAATCTACATAGGCTGTGACAGAAGAGGTCCCTCCCCACTTTTTTTATCTGCTGTTGGCAAGTGGGAAATTGAGCTCCCCCCACCTTTTTCC
>NW_010565072.1:0-11358 GCF_000687285.1 Phaethon lepturus
CCTGGGGAACACCGCTTGTGACCAGCCACTGGATTTAACTCTGTTCACCATGATTCTCTGGGCTCGGCTGTCCAGACAGTTCTTTACCCAGCAAAGAGTGCACCTGTCTAAGCCATGAGCTGCCAGTTTGTCCAGGAGAATGTTGTGGGAGACACTGTCAAAGGCTTTACTAAAATCCAGGTAGGCAGATATTATGATGGCGTCAGCATTTTATGTAGTGATATAGTGCTTAGAGTCCTGGCACAGGAACTGGTAGATGGAGACTGGGGAGCTGCTCTGCCTGATGGAGATGGGGTAGATTATTAAGGGAAATTTCTTCCCAATGAGGCTGCAGAGTGTCGTAAGGAGAAATGGCTTTCACCCTTTTCAAATCAAGATGTTTGAGTAATTCTGACAAGACCACTTCCCAGAGAGGAAGAAGGATCTTACCTCCATCTAAGGAGTCTGTATGTAGCACAGCAGGTGAGTTAATTAGGAGCAAAAAGCAGAAACCCAAACTCTGCTCCTAATAGTTTTTGGGTGAAAAAAACCCAGCAAATATTAGGGAGGTCTTTCAGTAGTGTCACCCCTATTTAAAATGCTACTACAATAAATACCTGCCTGCTATTCCATCCCTCTCCTCCAGAGGAGGGTTTGTTGGTGGCAACGAAGGCTCCAGGCATCTGGAAGTCACTGTATGTGGGCATATCTAGAATATCAGGACCAATAAAAGGCTGTGCCCTAACGGCTTGCCAAAGACAGATGTTCTAGTGTGCTCCAAAGAGGAGCTAGGATGAACAACAGTGATGGCTGGTGGCCTAGCTAATCACAGACCGTTCCTCAGTGTATGGTAAGGTCATCCCTTAGCCTCCTTCATCGGCACTGGACCGAATTCTAACCATAAGGTATAATCGATGCACAGGAGATCCAGGTATCTTGATGCCACTGTGGAATGTATAGTATAGAAATTCAGACTCTAGATTAGCTGCAGAAGCTGTTGGCAGCTGTTGCACTGCCAAAGTAGATGCATCAAAAGGAAGATAACCAGTATTTAGATGTTGTTCTACAGTTGTAAGGGAATTTGCAAGGCATGTACTACATTATAGCTAACAGATAAAGTTTTGACCCAAGTGTAGATCATCTGAATCAATAACAAATAGATACACAGCTGTAAACTTCAAACCATACACAAAAAGTATTTAATCAAGCTCCAGACTTTACTGATTACATAGTTAGGTAGTAGCCAGGGCGAAATAGTGAGAGTAACATCTGTATGAACAAATCTGCCCTCCATCTTATTTTTGACTTGACAGCTAATTGAAGGTGTCAAGGTACTAGCACAGAGTCCGGCCTCTTGGTGTAAGCACCACACTGTGACTGGCAGGTGTGCAGTGTGTGCTCAATACTCCTTGTCACAGGCCATGTAGCCTAAAGTTTCTAAAAACCAAAGAATCTCTGTAAACAGAATAATATTTTCTACAGACCAATGGCATAAGTGATATCACAAAACTTTAGATGTCCTAAGGGTAAACATCAAAGTTGAAGCTATTTTCACTGCTCTTTCTTTACACTTAATGGAAGGAAATGGTCTAAGGGTTTTTAACTGATGTCCAAACATTTACAATAAGAATGCTAGAATAAATGCAAAAGTAAGGAAATACAAGAAACCCAGAGGTGTTGCATTAGGAGATGTTGTGCTACAGCGTCTCGTGCAAGCTGAAGAGCCATAAGTACTCATTCTGCAGAACAGAATAAATGGGAGCTGTGTCTCTAACAAGCATTTCCCCTTCAGAGCGTTTTCTACATACATGGGCACCTCTCCAAACCCACCCAGCAAGCCATTCGGAGTCCAAATCATCTCTGTTTGGTAATGTATTTGACTGGGCACTGTTTTGTGCACTTTTCAGCAATTGCTTCTGAGAAGATAATGGCCACATCACTACGTTACACATTATAACTTTTGGAAATGTGTTTGCTAGTCTCTTTCTCTTTCCTTCTTTGTACTTTTTTTCTGGTTTGTCACTGTCAAGGGTCAGATATTATCCAAAATGTTCCTGGTTTTCCTTTGTGTGAGGTCCCCTCAGAAGTGAAACTTCTCAGATGCCTCCAGACCCTTTGAAGGAAGCATCTGGAGGTATCTTGGCATTTTCTACACTGATAGGCCACAATGGCAGGGAAAAGGGACAGAAAGCATGGATTCTGTCTCTGACATCTCAGTCAAAAATACAGTAATACCTTCAAAAAACAGCCTGGAAACTACCAGAATGTGTACCTGCTGGACACAAGCACCCATGAAATCATCACAGAGTGAAGCTAGGTTTCATCCCTGACAAAAATACCATGGTCACTGCAGGAGTGTTCCAGGGATATGGCCATTGGGAAGGGGGGGATGAAATGACCTCCCTTTGCCCTGGGGGTGCAGTAGGGTGCAAATGGAGAACGTCTAGCTGTAACAGCCACCAACCCACCTGTGCGTTACTGCCTACGGTGAGAGCAGTTCTATGAAAAAGTCCCTCCTTTCCTACAAAAAACACCCAAGGTTCAACCATATGAATGCCATCATAACTGATTTTATTAAAGGGGAGAAAAGATATAATTTCCACGGTGTTGCCTGGTTCATATTTATGTTTTTGCAGATGCTGATGTTTGCTTTACTGCAAAGGAAGATTTTGAGAGATTTTTGTAGAGCAGGTACTAGTGCCACCAGGAGCAATGAGATTGGGATGATTCAGAGGCCATTCGGTAGGAGCAGAAAGGATTTCCAAGGAGAATCCAGGGGGTCTTCAGCGCCTCCACCCCCTGCATGGTGAAGAAGAGAATGTTACAGGTTACCTACCAGTAGGTTTTCTACAGTGATGTTCTCTTTATTTCATGGCACCAGAGCAGAGGCTGCCATGGGATGTGAACACTCCCTGAGGACCCTCTATGCCAGCAGGTTTGGCACTGGAGAATTGAGACAGGACAGTGTCGGGAGCTGTGCCTCTAAGATGTTGCTCTGGAGAAAAGCTAAGGAGGATATCAATTATTGCCACGGTGATCCCTGCACTTCTACATACCTTCTGCAGCAAGAAAATCCATTATGACATGTTCCAATCCAGTAATATGGACGACGACATATCCCTGGGAAGCAGCGTCCGTTTTGGGCTATACAAGGATCAAGTGGCCTAGGAATGAAGTGCTGACCTGCACAGTGGAAAGAGAATAGTCATTTACCATGAAAGTGAGCAAAAGTGGATACTCTTTCTCTCTCCTCTAATTCCTCTCTCTACCCCCTCACACCTTACCTGCAGCAGCTTGGAACATCATGAAGAGGACAACCAGGAGCTGGTAAAGGATTCTCATGGCCACAGCTGGGATGTAAATTCCTTACCTGTAATGAGCAAAGACCACAAGACCGAAAGGTACTAAAGGGGGAGTCCCCTCCTGACTGGGGGATGCTTAAAACATGACCTGAGTGACCAAAGCGAAAATCTTACAAAATACAGTGAAGAACAGAGTGAAAACTGCATCCCTGGAGATATAAAAAATTTCCATGGATATATGTAATTATTATTAATTATAACCTGACCTAATTAGCCCTGGTTTGAGCATGGATTCAGACTAGATACTCCTGGACTCCCAACCAAAATAATTCTGTGATTCTATGGTGTTTTGGTGTTGTGGGTTGTTTTTTTTTAAATATTGGTCTTCTTGCATTGAAAAATGATATTACAGATTCTCTACAACACCAGGCAGGTTACTCTGGTACCAACACAGACCCATGAATTATTCACCTTCAACCTACCGTAGTTCACAAAGTGTTCAGAGACTGAGCCAACCATCATTCATAGGAAAGGATAAAAAAGACATCCGTATCTCTTGAACAATTAGAGTGACAACTCGCTCAAAATATTACTGGAATTTAGGCAAGATATGTAGCTCAAAATGCAACTCTCAACTGCTGTGCTGGCTAGATGCCTGTTTCGCAGGAAGCTAGACATTCCTAAACTGACAGTCCTCTGTCTCTGATGTCTCGAGTGCAGGTTTCTGGGTCTCTACCCACTCGCCTTGGAAGTCAGCACAGTTTCCTCCTGCAAGCCCTGCGACCAACCCATGGTTCTGCGGGACATGTACAGATCGGACACACTCACTGGAGTTAATGAGAAGAAAGGGGTTAATGAATGCAGAATACTCATTAGACTTGAGATTAATGAAAGGAAAAGAAGTGTGTAAGGACAAAGAGGTGAGTGAGGGTGCCTGTCCAGAACTAGGCAGAGACTTACTAGGGGAAGAGGTGGAAGGTCACCACCGCTGTCTGTCTCTCTTCTCCAGACGGTGCCCCAGACCCAAACTTGCCTCCTTATATAAAGGTTTGGGGATCCTGGCACTGTAGTCATGGGCCAATGAAAAAAGCTTTTTCCAGCCAAATTCGTCCTGTACTTCAGTGTCTTCCAATGAGAAAGGAGGGTCCGCTCTGAGACTGCTTTCACCGCAAAGCCCCTGATCCTTGTGCAACCCATCTTAGACCATCCAAGTTTGTGTAAGATACGTTAGGCCACAGGCTTACGTAAAATACCTGGGAACATGCAATGACTACTCCTTTTGGTCCTTGTTCTGCCTTTGGTACGCAGCTTAATTGTCTAATTTGCAGCCATAGCATGGTCGTTGTTTCCCTGCATAACATTTTATCTTTTCTATCTAACCTTCTGGTCATTTTTTCTCCGTGTCAGTAATTGCTTTATTTTCAGTTTATTAATTACATAGTTAATAAGGTAGTGCATAATGAAATTATAAGGTATGACATTAAAACAGAATTACAATTTTTCATATAAAATTTTATAATAGATCACATTTTCATTTCTACTACTTCCTCTGTAGATTACTCTTGATTTTTTTTCCTCTTGTTTCAGCGTCCTTCCTGATATCAACTTTTAGTCAATCTTTCTCAGGCTGCCCAGACTCTTATAGGATAACCAGCACACCTGCCAACCTCATATATATTTCTCAAATTCTCTATAAAAGATAAGCATTTTATTAAGAAGAAAATTCATTTTTAGTCCTTCCATTTCTGAACGGCAGTCAGAAGCCACACATTTTCTCTAAATACATGTGTATGTATGTTTTTATATACACATATTATACATGGATCAGTGTATATACAGGTATTCAAACACCAAGTATTTAATTCAAAGATTGTTGAGATTTTACAGGTTCTGAGCCATGAGCATGTTTGCTGTTACCCAACCTAAGTCCTTTCTGGGGCACAGAAGCAACAATTCCTATTTCTGAAGCACTTCTGCTCTAAGGCTAAGCAGTATGAAGAACTGCAGCCTCTGTCAGGACATCTTTATTGACAGTTTATTCCATATAATCCAGGTGACTTCCCTGGGTAGGGAGTAAGGGTAACACGTGAGAAGCCTGGTTAGGAAGTGCTGCTGAGGCTCTGTCTCCTCTCACAGCAGTGGCCGATGTAGCTGGCCATGTCTTTCTAAACTTGTGATAGTCCACCAAGTCAGCCAGGGCACAGAGGAGGAATTTTCTGCATTGTTTTTCACAGAGAACACATTAAAAAAATTATTGGGATCTCCAACACTGATATTACTGGAGCAAAAACTCAAATGAGGAGATTTTTGGCACGCAGCTCTCCCTGTCGTCTGCATCTGCTGGTGAACAAACCTTTCCTCCAGGTTTACCTCTAGTCTGGCAACTTTATGCCGTTTTCTACTTATTATAAACCCCACACAGTCCCTTCCTGTGACAGCCAGAAATGTTCTTTCTTTCCACCTTTCTTTATCCTCATCCTGACAAGATGCCTGGTCACTCTTCCCTTGCGACCACCCCACTCTCCTGTGCTATCTCCTCTGGATGTGTCTCTACCTACCCCATTCTCTGCTCCAGAAGTTTTACTCCCTCAAAATACCCACAAATTGATGTCCATGAGCCAATAATTTGAAGTCAGGCCATTCCTTGCACAGCAGATTTGTTAAGCCATGACACGGGGAGTTTATTTCCATAGTTGGAGGGTGGTGGGAAGACCCAGACGCACACAGCTGCTGTTGGCGTGGCTGTCGGACACTCCCCACCAGGCAGGAGGTCTGGGTCTGTGGTGCCCTCGCCTGGAGGTTGCTGCCTGGCAGCTGGGCTGTGCAATGCTTGTGCATCTGGTGTTACAAAGGGGAGAGGTGGGAGGAAGCTGTGGATGCACAGCGGTAACCAGATGTTGGACAGCACATGAGACGGGTCATCAGTGGCACCCTGCCTGTGGGGTGCCTCATGTTTGCATAATCATAGAATCACAGAAGGCTTTGGGTGGGAAGGGACCTTTCAAGGCCATCTAGTCCAACCCCCGGGGTGAGCAGCGACATCTTCAACCAGAGCAGGTTGCTCAGAGCCCCGTCCAGCCTGACCTGGGGTGTTTCCAGGTCTATGTTTCCATCTACCACCTCTCTGGACAACCTGGGCCAGGGTTTCACCACCCTTGTTGTGAAAAATTGCTTCCTTTTATCTAGTCTAAATCTACCGTCTTTGTATAAATCCCTATTTGTCTTTTTTTGTTGTTGTTTTTTCCCCAGGCATCTTTAGGTGTGCAAAGAGAGGATTAACAGAGAGGTTAATTTATCACAGCTTTTAAACTCAGCTTAAACTTTAAAACTTTAAACTCAGCTTAAACTTTAAAACTTTAAACTCAGCTTAAACTTTAAAACTTTAAACTCAGCTTAAACTTTAAAACTTTAAACTCAGCTTAAACTTTAAAACTTTAAACTCAGCTTAAACTTTAAAACTTTAAACTCAGCTTAAACTTTAAAACTTTAAACTCAGCTTAAACTTTAAAACTTTAAACTCAGCTTAAACTTTAAAACTTTAAACTCAGCTTAAACTTTAAAACTTTAAACTCAGCTTAAACTTTAAAACTTTAAACTCAGCTTAAACTTTAAAACTTTAAACTCAGCTTAAACTTTAAAACTTTAAACTCAGCTTAAACTTTAAAACTTTAAACTCAGCTTAAACTTTAAAACTTGGGTTTCACCACCCTTGTTGTGAAAAATTGCTTCCTTTTATCTAGTCTAAATCTACCGTCTTTGTATAAATCCCTATTTGTCTTTTTTTGTTGTTGTTTTTTCCCCAGGCATCTTTAGGTGTGCAAAGAGAGGATTAACAGAGAGGTTAATTTATCACAGCTTTTAAACTCAGCTTAAACTTTAAAACTTTAAACTCAGCTTAAACTTTAAAACTTTAAACTCAGTTCCTTAAGCATCCCAGGCCCTGTTGTGCAGCTGGGCTGGAGCAGAACTGGGCACTGGCTCGTGGAAAGTTGAAACCTGGGATGCAGTAGAAAGTCACAGAGAAGTTTGGAGAGACAGATGTAGTTATGGAGAGACAGATGTAAAAGCTGTAGGAAAATAACACTGAATTACTTCTTTCTTTCTTCCCTGTCTCACGGTGCTTAGTTTTACACCACATAGTTTGCTATTCTTTTTTGAATAACAAACTATATCCTTCAAAGGATGCTCCCCACTGAGTTTTGCAGTGTGACCAGAAGGAGCTGCACTCCCCATCTCTCTCCTGGAGCATTTATTTGGTTTCATTCCAGTTGTTTTCCCTACTGACCATTGCACAGCTGTGTCTATACTATTCCCCTTGGAAAAACGTGTGGCTTGAAAAAAGCAACAGGGACTTGCAGGAACACAGGATAGAAGGGTATTTTGTGTGGGTAGCGCTGGTGCTGGAGATGGGACCTGAGTGGCACCGGGTTTCGTGGACATTAATTACACTGGTGATGCTGGGCTGGAGCAGGAGTGCCTAGTGATTGCCTGATTATGGCTTCTTTATGTGAAATTAAAAACTAGGATTGCCTTAAAAGATGCTGCAGCAATTCCTGACTCAGGCAACCCAGTACCACAGCAGCCCAGAACTTGCATTGAGCCATTGCTGCTCTTGAATTGTGTAAAAATATGTGTAAAAATGCTTTAAATCACCCTGGACTAAAGGAAGACGAGGAACCTAAAGCTTCTGTGACGTCTTGGAGTCCTGAATTTTCCCTTTACACCAAGACGTGTACACCTCTCACCGTGAGAGGATGTCCCACTGTAATAAGAATAAATGTGTAATAGGTGTTGCCGACTTCCGCTGGTGACTGCTGCAGTGCAGATCCTCTGGAGCATGAGGAGGACCATAAACCTTGCTACCCAGGAGGGATGCCACACTTGGGTGAGGAAGGGGACTGGAACAGGCTGTTTCTTTCTGTGGGACTCTACATGGGTGATTTTAAGAAATCTGGGAATATCTTCCTCAAGACCAGGTATCAGCTTTATAGTTGCTCGAGTGCCCTGAATGGAAAGGCCGTTCAGATACCCACCTCCAGGTTATCTAAATCCATGTTTTGGTCCCAGCCGGGTAAACTCTCCATTGGCTTTGCAACACAGTCAGTGAAGCACAGACAAATATTACTGCTGCTCTGTAGATGTAAAGCTGAATTCCTGCTCCCCGGTTCCCCCAGTAGCACATTTGCCCTCCTATTTCAAGGGCATTGGAAGTTGCTGGCAAGCCTTCTGTTTGTTTTTGTCTTCTCCAAGCTTGAGGGTCTCTGTGGGTGGGAGAGGTGCAGCCCAGCCGCCGTGCCTGGAGGGAGCAGGAGGCAGCTCGCTCTGCACCGCTGCACGAAACGGTGGGCAGCAGCTGTGATTTCCAGGCAGGTTTTGGCCAAGTCAGGTCTGGGCAGGGTTCCACAAGGCTGGCCAAGGCCACTGAATGGACAGCAGGGCTGTTCCCCGGCTGGATTTCATGCCGTTTTTTGCAAATTGTGGACGTGCAGCCAGGACAAGCGTTGGGCAATTGTACCAAAGGTCCGTCACCCCTTCCCGTCATTTGCACAGAGGACACTGGAGGAAGAGGATGGCAGAGACAAGGTGAAGCATCCTCATGGCTTCGAGTTGGCTGAGGACATCCCATCATCAGAGGTAAACTGCAGCATGACGAAGGCATGGTTAGCTTAGATTAGAATATCTGGATTATTCTTTTCTATTCATATGTTACTCAGCTAAAATAAAATACAAAGCAGTTTAGTTTTATTTCTCTTAGAATATTTATATGTTATGAATAAGTACCTACATATACACAGGCATACAAATATATATACACACACATATATATATGTGCTTGCATATGTTCTCTGTATAAAAGAACAAGTTTTTTAGGGCTTCACACAGTATCCTTTGGAGTACTGCAGAGAAAGGAAACTAAGACATACAGCTGTCAAAATAATTTCAGTATACAATATTAATTGACATGCACTATTGATTCTTTTATTACATGTGTTTAATTGCCAAGAAACAGGTTAGGGAAATATATCCCTTTTGTGGGCTTGAGTAGCCAAAAGAATATTTATAGTCAATAACAGGATACTGTAGTTAAAATAACAGATAGTTTAATTACCATATTTAAGAAACATAAGGTAACTTTACCAACAGTTATAACAACAGATACAATTTGTTAACTAAAGATCTTACCCCAGTCTTGATTCATATTTGAGTTTTGATTTGTTTTGTACCCGATTGGGCAGCTGACACAGGCACAAAGCAGGAAACAGGAGGAAAGAGTCATTTTACCCTAGTTTAAGGTCCTTTTCAGGATGTGACCAGTTGTCTGTCTTCTGCTTGTCTGCCTTCTGCCTGTCTGCACTGACTGAGGTGAAACAGATCCCAAAAAGCTCAGTTCAGAGCTCTGTGCCTCTAGGAATACATTTATGGATCTAATATTCACAGTGTTTATTTCTGTATCTTGACATTTCATCATTTGGTTGTTTAAGTAAATTTTTTTAAAAGAAAAAAAACTCCAACAATAGAAACAAATGCTCCTGCCTACTGTAAAGCACATATACATGTCCTATCCATTAAATTATACAGGAATGGGATTTGGTAAAATAGCTATCTCTGGAGAGCTGAAGCACCATTTGGATTTTTCCTATCATATCGCTTGGACCCAAGTAAACAGGATTTTGGGCTCCTGTGACACAGAGACTGATTTCCAAAGGAAGCAAATATGTCCCACCTCTCCAGGTGCTCATTGTCGGGTGTCTCCAGCTGCCAAGGCAAAGGAAATCCCACAGTCCTTCTCCCTGGACCTACCTCTGTTACTTGCTAGGTTCAACGTGATTTTTCAGAGCAAGGAATGGCTTCTTGTCCATTGCTGGAGTCCACAGCAGATTGCAAAACACTGAGGGCTTTAAGGTTGGACTGTCAGAAAACATAATTCACTAACATATCAACACTGGGAATCAGAGGACATCAGTATGATTAAGAGGAAAATCCATAAAATTCTGCTATCAGAATAATTTACGTACCCTTGACAGAAGGCAGCTGCTGGAGAGAAATTTCACTATTAGCTCTTCATTTCCCTCTTCTGGGAGGCAGGTGATCTGGGCAGATGGATGCTGTTTGAATGGCTTTTTGGAGAACAAGGTTGTTGAGGTTTTTTAATGCTCTCAGTAGTATTGGCAATCAAAACACAAAATCTTTTTCTGGGCTCATGTAGGCACCTTCAGGGTCCAGGAGATACCAGTGCTGCCATCAGTCTCTCTGGTCCAACTCTTCTGGGGACACCGTTTGACCAAAACACGTTTTGTGGAGGTTGTTTCCTTTGGTCACCTAACAAGTGGTGCGTGGAAGTGGGTGCCTCCCTGAAACTTTAGTTATTCAACCAATAGTTATTTTCTCTGCAATGAGTAGAATACAGATGTGGTAAAGCATGAAAACGAAAATATTCTTGGTGCAGATAAGAGTGCTGTCCTGTGTGATTGCACTGCTTGCAAAAGGATTGCTCGAACTAGGCTGCCTGCTCAACTCCTCTCTGCTCTCAAAAGTTTTCTACAGCCCAAACTCACAGAATCAGAGAATTAATTAAGGTTGGAAAAGACCTTTAAGAACGTCAAGTCCAACCATCAACCCAACACCACCATGCCCACTAAGCCATGCCCTGAAGTGCCATGGCCACATGTTTTTTGAACACTTCCAAAGATGGCGACTCCACCACCTCCCTGGGCAGCCTGTTCCAATGTTTGACCACATTCTCAGTAAGTAAATTTTTGCTAATATTTAGTCTAAACCTCCCCTGGTGCAACACAGGAAAAAAAGACCTATCAGGAGCTTTTTTTTTTTAAACTCTTGTGCAAAAACTAGACTTCCCTAATGTAGCTGTTTAGGTGCTGTGGCAGGTATCTCCAGGCTTCAGAGAGGACATTTCTGTAGTCAGCACCAAGCACCATTGCTATGGGAGAGCCCTGTAGAACTAAGTCCCCACTGGAGCCAAACCAGCAGTTTCAGTGTATGTCCCAGGATGATTTTTTCACAGCCCACAGTTGATCAATGTATTTGTACACAAACCAGGGTGGTGTAAGGTGCTTTT
>NW_010565072.1:11411-11839 GCF_000687285.1 Phaethon lepturus
GTTCATGAGTGGTCACCATATCTCATGGGCTGCTGGGAAGTGACATTTCAGCTGCTGGGAATCTCTCTGAGACGCCCATGTCATTGGCCAGTTGGTCTTTGACAGCTCTGTCATCAACAGGGATCTATAAAGACAGTTGTTTTGGGTCAAGACCTCATTCTGTGAAGCTCCCCATTGAGAGGAACCAGATAGGACAGACTGGCCATCGTGCTGCCTCTCCATTTGATATCTACTGTCTGAAGGTATAGTTTCTACACGTCTCAATTGATAAAGAAAAAAATATGTATGTGTTTGATAATATTCTTTGCTTCTCTGGGTTGCACCCAAAGCTACATGGTCAGCAGGGTGAGGGAGGGGATTCTGCCCCTCTGCCCCGCTCTGGGGAGACCCCCCTGCAGGGCTGCGTCCAGCTCTGGAGCCCTCGGCAC
>NW_010565072.1:11952-16042 GCF_000687285.1 Phaethon lepturus
GCTCCGAGGGCTGGAACAGCTCTGCTGGGAGGACAGGCTGGGAGAGCTGGGGGGGCTCAGCCTGGAGCAGAGAAGGCTCCGGGGAGACCTTAGTGCAGCTGCCAGGGCTTGGAGGGGCTGAGGAGAAAGATGAGGACAGACTGTTTAGCAGGGCCTGCAGTGACAGGACAAGGGGTAACGGTTTTAAAATAAAAGAGGGCAGATTCAGACTAGATAGAAGAAGGAAGACATTTTTCCCAGTGAGGTTGGTGAACCCCTGTCCCAGGTTGCCCAGAGAGGTGGTGGATGCCCCATCCCTGGCAACACCCCAGGTCAGGCTGGACGGGGCTCTGAGCACCCTGCTCTGGTTTAAGATGTCCCTGCTCACTGCAGGGCGTGGGACTAGATGGCCTTGAAAGGTCCCTTCCAACCCAAACTATTCTGTGATTCCATGATTCTCTAGAAAGAAATTAATCATTCCAAGACGTATAATTTTGCAGCTTAATTAAATCCTCATAAACAACTGAAATGTACAATGTTTGGTACTTCAGTAATGCATTATTATTATAGTCAGTAATGGTGATTCTGAATGATTATAGTAGTTTGTATTATTTTCAAAAGTTAATTGGAATCTGCAGCAAGAAAGGTGGAGAGATACGTTGAGGCTTTCAGCTGGCACACATTATAGTGGTAGATTGCTCCTTAGATTTTTCTGGAAAGAAGTTTTCAAGGAATTAGTACTGCCTTGTAAGCTACAAAAATGACTATTATTCAAATAATTAAAGTACCTGAGTCTTTATTATCCAGACAAATTTGAATGGCTTAAGTCATTATCTACTCATATCTAAAGCAAAATATGTGATGACTAAAAAAATGGACATTTAGCCTTTAAGTGACTTGCTGTAAACATGGAGCACGGCTCTATATGGGCTGCCATGAAGAAAGTTAACTCTGTCCCAGCCAGACCCAGTACAGTTGCTCAAATAAAAATGGAAAAAACTCTAAATGGAAGTATTGATGATTTTGTAGCATCATTACCTATAAGACTTAAAAAGGACTTCAGAAAATCTTGCTTATTTTATAAGACTTGGATAAAAGTTGGAGGAAATTAATCACATTTCTTTCTTTTTTAAAAAGTTCTAACATCCAGGGTGTGTGGGATTCAAATATAGGAGTCTTCACTAGAGCTGGTATAGGCTATCTTCAAAGCTGATGGAAAAAAAATCATAATATAAATCTCGTTCTTTTACATTTTATAGGCATAAATACATTTTCTTGATCTTACGCAATGTGCTTTCCAAGATATCTTTCCTCAAAAAGCGGTATTTCACTAGATTTATTCTAGAACATTTACTCTATTGCACAAATGACAATTTTTACTAATAAATTGCAGCTTATATGTCATAAATAGTATTTGGATCTGGTAATCACAAATGCAGGACAAATGCATGACATCTTTCTGGTTTTTTTCTTAGTGTCTGTTGTATCTGGTGGCACTGAATTCAGACATGAAGATCTTTTCCCTTTTCTTTGCTGTTCTCTTAGTGCTCCAAGGCACTTTAGGTAAGAGTTAGTAAAATCAAAGGAAATGAAGAGGTAAGATTGTGAGTGCGGTGTACCTAAAATAGAAATAAAATGGGGTTTAGTTCCTTTTGCCCAAAGCCAACTAGCACTACCAGGGGGTTGGGCAGACTTTAGCAGTGAACAAACACCAGCTGGGTCTGCGGCAGGCACTGAACCCCGCTTTGGAAAATAAGGGAATTTAATGGCACAGATGTGGCCACAGATGTGGCCAACCTACAGGCAGACTAGAATATTGCTGCCATGCTATAACCATAACTTGTTCTTAGTCTTCTGTGGGAAAGAAAATCAAGACTGTGTGGGGTTTGTTTTTTTTTTTGTGCAGGTTTCATGCGTGTACCTAATAATGATGTGCAATGCAAACAGGCTGGGGGTACCTGTTCCACCAAGTCCACCTGTCCTCTACCCAATACGAGGTCCTTCGGACGTTGCCAGCAAGGGGTCCCTTGTTGTCGGACTGTGGTGAGTTATGGATTTGATGAAGATCAGGTGTTTCCTGGGGGAATGGGTTCATTACTCACTTTCACACATCCAGCCTGCCTTTTAGGTGCAAAACTCCTCTAGTTCAAACCATCAAGGGACCAGAGACACTGACACTCAGACGCAGGGTTTCCTGAGGATTTCCTCACCAGTTCCCTCTGTACCATTAATGATGCAGCCTAAGTGCCTCATGGGAAAGATCACAGTCAAATCTCTTTAGCAGATAAATAATTAGCTAAAATCATGAAATCATTGAATAGTTTGGGTTGAAAGGGACCTTTTAAGGTCGCATTGACACATCTCTTAATGTGCACACTGTCTGGAGACCTGGGACATTTGGGTCAGGTTCATAGGAAACCTGCATGTTCCACATTGCAAAGTCTGCCAGATCTCATAGCCAGAAGAACAACCTGAAAGTTGTGCTGTTCTGTTAGATGTTTTCTCCAGTTCCATAATTCTCCCCTTTTAGACCAAAACAAAACATAAAATCTTAATTTTTCTTGAATTTCTTACTAGAATCCTAAAATTCAGGCTGTATTTTTACTCCAACCTGAAACTGCAGAGACAAATATCCACAATGATTCTGATATTTAATGTTTTACTCCTTTTTGCTGTAAGGTGCTGTAGTTAGTCTTATTTTTGGAGGGTCTTATTTAATCTGTGTTCAATATTAATAGCAGAGATGTTAAAAACAAAGCATGAGCAGCGGATGTCTATAGAGAAATTTCTCTCCACACCAGAGGTTTCAAGATGAGAAGGAACCTTCAGGTGCAGAGACCTGGCAATTCATTATTAAATAAAATAAAAAGACAATTAATGTTTAAAAATCAGCAGCAGGATTATGAGTATCCTACTAAGAATTGATGAGTTGTCCGGGAATATAAGCTCTTGGTGCTCATTCAATCCTTTCTGTGCTTTTATTCAAATCTTTTCCTGATTATAAATACAAAATCTGAAAATTTCTTTCCTTTTTTGCAGTATCATTAGTGAGCATTTGCATCTCAGACTGACCAAGCAGAGTTTCTGGCGATTTAGGACATGCACCAACCCACCAAAAAATATGGAATTTTGAGCTGAAAATACACATTTAACACATACACATGCACACACCAAAACCTGAACAACAACTGAAAGAAAAGAAACTCCTCCGCAAACAAACTTAATGACCTCAAGAAACTCCAAAGCAATTCTTGAACCACTCAGAAAAGAACAATATTTCTTATTTTTCTAAAATGTTTTTCTGTTGAAACTATAATCAGCTACCAACATCTATCCCAGAGAGCAGATCACCGATATGCAGAAGTCTGTCCTCGCAAGAGGATGCAGAGCAGGTTCTTCCTTTGTCCTTCAGAACAGATACTCATTATTTTCTTTTCCTTTTAGAGTTAGCAATAATGTGATTAGCACTAGAAGACAAGGTCTCCAGGAGACATTGAATGCTCAGCTGGGGTGTTAGCACTTCATAGTCTACATATCTCCATAAATTTTAATAAACCTGCTCCAGAAGACCTTGTGTCTGATCCTTATACCTGTGAGGAATTGTCTTGGTGTGTGTTTTTGCTGGAAAATCTGTCTCTCATCTCACCTGGGGTCAGTGTGACACATGCCTTGTTGTAAACTTCTCCAAGAGGAGGAGAAAAATATTTTACTATTTCACTCTTTGGTGCTGGGGAAGGTTATGGAGCAGATCATCTTGAGTGCTGTCACGTGGCACGCACAGGGCAACCAGGATATCAGGCCCAGTCAGCATGGCTTTTTATGAAAGGCAGGTCCTGCTTGACCAACCTGATATCCTTCTATGACCGGATAGCCTGGTTAGTGGATTAGGGAAATGTGGATGTTGTCTACCTGGACATTAGTAAAGCCTTTGACACCATTTCCCACAGCATTCTCCTGGAGAAACTGGCTGCTCATGGCTTGGATGGGTGTACTCTTCACTGGGTAAAAAAATGGACGGACAGGCCCAAAAAGTTGTGGTGAATGGAGTTAAATCCAGTTGGTGCTGGTCACAAGTGGTGCTCCCGAGGGCTCAGTATTGGGGCCAGTTCTG